>NC_056751.1:728663953-728753953 GCF_019279795.1 Protopterus annectens
AAGGATAGGACTACAGTGACTGGGCTAGGGTCCTCACAGCCCAGCTAACTGTTAAACCATTAAAGACCTTCATGGACATGGAATGGAATGAAAGTCAGTACTATGATAAGGGTTAAAAAAGCAATGTTAGATTAAGCTGGTATTATGTCTTGGGCACAAGTTGAAAAGTTTCCTAGCTAGACATTTTCTTCTAAAAAACTGGCAAGATCTCAATTATGGAATTTAAAGCATGCACTTAAACTATAGCTTTATCCTGAGGGTCAACACACAAATAGCAAAATGATAGAAGTGCTAGCCACTGATATATTTAAAATGGTTTGCCTGCTGCTTTAAGAAAGTGGATCTTTCAACTTGATCCTAAGGATTTTGAAAATTTCGTTGTACTGTTAGGTTGTTATACAATGAAATTATGGTTAAATGTGTGTATAAAGTGGAACAGTCTAAAGCCTGTGTGCAGTTCATGTAACAAACAGAAAAGATCAACTGTAGATACACTCAGTATTAAATGCAGGAAAAGGGTCACATAGATAGATTTATTAGTAATGGTCAGTAATGGTCATACTTATATTTGTAAAAATTAAGCATGAAAACCAAGCTACTGAGCCTACAAATTGTGAGAAAACTAGCTGTCAGAATAGATGCAAGTTATAATAACTTTCTGCTATTACACTGCAAAAGTAAGTGGAATATTTTAATGGACAGCAAAAAACTGCGAGAGCTACTATATGCAAGCGGTTATATTTATAAAAATACCGCTATGCTTGTGAAAAGAAGACACCTAGCAACAAAGCAGTTGAAGTAATCTACATTCATGGAGAGAGGAAGTATCCACCATGCAGAATTACAAACTGTCTTTGGAAAGGTACTTATGGAGAGAGGAAGTATCCCACCATGCAGAATTACAAACTGTCTTTGGAAAGGTACTTATGGGGAGAGGAAGTATCCCACCATGCAGAATTACAAACTGTCTTTGGAAAGGTACTCATGGAGAGAGGAAGTATCCCACCATGCAGAATTACAAACTGTCTTTGGAAAGGTATTTATGGAGAGAGGAAGTATCCACCATGCAGAATTACAAACTGTCTTTGGAAAGGTACTTATAGAGAGAGGAAGTATCCCACCATGCAGAATTACAAACTGGCTTTGGAAAGGTACTTATGGAGAGAGGAAGTATCCACCATGCAGAATTACAAACTGTCTTTGGAAAGGTACTTATGGAGAGAGGAAGTATCCCACCATGCAGAATTACAAACTGTCTTTGGAAAGGTACTTATGGAGAGAGGAAGTATCCCACCATGCAGAATTACAAACTGTCTTTGGAAAGGTACTTATGGGGAGAGGAAGTATCCACCATGCAGAATTACAAACTGTGTTTGGAAAGGTACTTATGGAGAGAGGAAGTATCCCACCATGCAGAATTACAAACTGTCTTTGGAAAGGTACTTATGGAGAGAGGAAGTATCCCACCATGCAGAATTACAAACTGTCTTTGGAAAGGTACTCATGGAGAGAGGAAGTATCCCACCATGCAGAATTACAAACTGTCTTTGGAAAGGTACTTATGGAGAGAGGAAGTATCCACCATGCAGAATTACAAACTGTCTTTGGAAAGGTACTTATGGAGAGAGGAAGTATCCCACCATGCAGAATTACAAACTGTCTTTGGAAAGGTACTTATGGAGAGAGGAAGTATCCCACCATGCAGAATTACAAACTGTCTTTGGAAAGGTACTTATGGAGAGAGGAAGTATCCCACCATGCAGAATTACAAACTGTCTTTGGAAAGGTACTTATGGAGAGAGGAAGTATCCCACCATGCAGAATTACAAACTGTCTTTGGAAAGGTACTTATGGAGAGAGGAAGTATCCCACCATGCAGAATTACAAACTGTCTTTGGAAAGGTACTTATGGAGAGAGGAAGTATCCACCATGCAGAATTACAAACTGTCTTTGGAAAGGTACTCATGGAGAGAGGAAGTATCCCACCATGCAGAATTATAAACTGTCTTTGGAAAGGTACTTATGGAAAGAGGAAGTATCCCACCATGCAGAATTACAAACTGTCTTTGAAAAGGTACTTATGGAGAGAGGAAGTATCCCACCATGCAGAATTACAAACTGTCTTTGGAAAGGTACTTCATCCTTTTGCTGTAGTCCCCAATTTAACACATAAAATGAAAACAGAAATAATGTCCACACTTTGAGGATGTGTGGAGGCAAAAGGAAGAAGCCAGTCTTTTTGACAGAGCACTTTAGCAGTATTATGAGTTGAAACAGTAAGTAAATAAACTTACAGGTACACTTCTGGAAAAAGAGGGGATCAACTATCACTCACTAGTATATAAATCTAACAAATATCAATCCATAATGTCAGAAAGCCCTAAATATGCAACCATTTGGCTCGGGTTACAGACATTATTTGTTTGGATGAGACCGGGGTCTATATCACATAGTCAAAGTTTTGTAAGTTTGAACACCATATGTTCGAACCAATATGTTCGAACTACAAAACTTCAACTATGTAAAAAAAAAAAAAAAAAGGGAAAACCTAATAAAGGGTTGTAAGCAGGGGGACAAGCCCCCTTGCACCCCTACACCCCCACTCTTTAAATATACCAACTCCGAGACCGTACTACAATTGCCCCCCCCATCTTTTTATTGCATGGTGCACTTTAATGGGAAATAATTATGTGCATTTATGTGCAATTGGGGTTTGTCTTGGGTATAAATTGTGAGTTTGTCTTAATGGATGTATCCTTGAGAGCAGATTTACCAACTGGCACTAAAGAGTACAGTTATGAACAGCCTTTCTTAGGATAAGGTTTAGACACCGAGATCCCAGTGCCTATATCGGTAGCAAAGGATGTAGTGCCTTCTACTTCATGGCAAACTGACCTAAAGAAACTTTGCTGACCTCCAGGTAAACCAGATAAAATTTAAAAAGGCAGAATGTGAAGATGACATTTTGAGTAGAGCAAGGGAAACAACTAGAGTTGTATGGAAGAAACTGCACACAGTATTCCTACTTATTACCCATACTTTGATTCACAAGATGATTTATTCCACAGAGAAAGTAAAAACAGAGGGGATGTACTCTGTTAAGTACCCAAATTTTTGAGAAACCTAGTGATGAGGTTATCACATAGTTATGCAAAGTGAAAACACCTCGAAATGGAAAGACTAAAACACAAACCCTAACAAGGTTTTACTGGCCAAGAATGATGGATGAAGTTGAAAACTCTTGTGCTGAATGCTCTGAATACCAGATGACAGACTCATAACTAGGGTTAAAAAAATACTCTGATTCCAAAGCCTATCCTAGAGGTGCATTTCAATGCATTGTGCAAATACTGTTAGATCACCGGTAATATCCAGAAATGGTCTTCTATTAACATTAGTTAATTTGTAGTATTCCATGATGCTAGGGTAGAGAAAACCAGTTTAGAAATATGATGTATTTTGTCTTTCTTTTTTCACAGTATGGGCACATTTGTAAATCAATAAATCAATGTAAATCAATATTTGAGCTTTGTTTAAACTGCAATATGTGGATTTCTTGTGTTAGAAAATGTGTGCAACCTTATGACCTTCCACTGTGAAAATGAAAAGGAGTTGAAAGGAAACAACATATACAAAATTTGCATTTGAAATATAAAATACAACTTTCGACAGTTTCACAGGAATGATTAATTTGTTGCATATAATTAAGTCACACAAGGATCTGGAGACATGAAAACCAAGTGCTATTAAATGCAATCACAACAGATAGCCAGAACTGTGAAAAGAAACAGTTATTAGTATGTGAATAGCTGATAAATGTATCTTGTTTACTGTTTGATTGTTTGTCTTGTACCATTTGGAAAGAACTACGTAATTACACATGTTTTCTGTGGGAAAAGAATGATGAGCTGAGATGTAGATATTTGTAAGTGAAACCAGTGTAAAATTGGCTAGTATTTGCTTAGAAGACGCTGGTGACACATCTATGAGAGTTTGCTTTTTGAATTCTGCACTGTATATTTTTTTTCTAAATTAGAATAGTTAGGTCCAGTATTTTATCAGTAAGAGAAAACAAGTGTATTTATTTAACCCATAGCTCAGATTCTTATTCAGATAGTCTGTCTTGTAAAACTCAGTGTTATTTTTACATTCCCTGTGCATTGCCTTGCAATCTGCATACTGAGAAGGGGCATTATTTGTCACTGTAGTCTGGCAAAGCATATGTATCTCCACAAGCTGGCATGCATGAGCATGTACAGTATTATCATTTTAGAATTTGTATTTGTCAAAATCAGGAGAGACAGGTAAATGTTGTGACTGGGTCCCTAGCCATAGCTAGGATGGTGACAGTACTACTATACAAGGGAGAAAACTGTGTGAAATTGAAGAATTCTACCAGGCTTTTCCTGGGAAGTAAGTGTGTGTGTGTGTGTGTGTGTGTGTGTGTGTGTGTGTGTGTGTGTGTGTGTGTGTGTGTGTGTGTGTGTGTGTGTGTGTGCGCTGTAAATAATTTGTTGAAAAGCAGTTACTCTGGGTAAGCAGCACTGGAAAACACTATGATTCACAGAGAGAATTGGTAAGAAAGAAGCCTCACATGCTAGGCCAGAGACTGAGCTGTAAGTTGTTAATGTGTAGTTCTAGTTGGGATGTGGATGTTGTGATCCCATACCCAGGACAGCAGTTCATATTCTCTTTATGTTGTTGGGGCCAGTTTGGATTTGGCGAACTGGTTATGGAATCAGATTTTTTGTGCACTTTTCTTTACTATAACCTGTTGAACCAATGGTGTGACAAGAGACTATTCCCCTAGTGGCCAGCAGACCTATTTGGGACAGCGGGGTGGGTCCAATGACTATAGCCCCATCACTGACATACCTAGGTGGCAGACTGGTTGATATAGTGGGATTCAAACCCCATTTAGTGCCAGCCTGGTCTTTACACAAATGACAAATAGTGCAGTCAGTCACATTTGGTTTGTTAATGATGGGATTGAAATCCCTATTATTGCTAGTCATCCATAACATGTGATGACAGTTGTAGGCCATCTGTCACATAAGCAACTAAGTGTCCTGAGAGTATAGCCCTGTGTAAGACTAATACCAAATCTATAGTTTGGAAGTTATTCTTATTATTTTCTAGAGAAGGGCTACGTATGACAATACTAACCAGGGGACCCCATTTATGCCCAGAAAAACAGACCAAATGTGTCATTGCTTTAAGGTCAAACAGTTAAAAACCTCAGAGTGCCATCCTCAGACAGCTGGGTGAGTGGAGTGTTTTTACTGAACATTAAAATCCCAGGAGTACTGGCCCCATGACTCAGAGGGATAAAGCCCTAATTGCACCCCCAAATGACCTGTGTTTGACTTGTGGGTGCTGGAGGGACTTGTCAGGGAAGGATAGGAGTAAGAAGTCAACATTGGCTCATCCATTTTGGGTTGGAGGAGGTTGTCTAAATTCACTCCAGTAGCAACATTAAGAGCCTGGCAAGCAGTATAATACTTGGTTGGAAAGTTACTCATGGGCAGAAGCACACATATACCTCCCAAAGGCAACCATTGTGGAGCTTGCAAGGCTATCACAGGGTACTGGGGGGTTAGGACATCCCCCCTGATGGTTACTGCACACCTCCTCATTGTTAGGCCACACCCCCTGGTGGTTAGGGCACACCCCCTGATAGCAGTATGATGCTGCACCAGCATTCTTGATCATTCTTTATCACTACACTGGCCCCATTCATTGGTTGGACTGAGTCTGTGAGAGTCCAATAAGTGAACAAGGAGAGGAGGTGGTGGCATCAGATGATCAGTTGCAGAGAGGTGGGGGGAACCAAAAAAATCCATCAAGAGAAAAGTTTTAATGAAAATGGTAAAAACTGGGACTACTTAGTAAAATACCTCCTGTCTGCATACTTCTCAACCTCTTAGAGCAAGACATCCTGGACAAATCCATAAATAAAAGTGGGCCAGAGGCCCAAAAATAAGTACAATTTTAAAATATTGCTCCTACAAACTTAGAAAGCTGATAGAACAACAGGTTTTCCATTAGCATGCATTTTCTGAAGGGTATGAAGTCTGAAGCTGAAAGGTCTGTCATTATTTTCTAACTTCAGTGTTTAATGATTTGCCACTAATTTGCCAGAAAACCACAATTTTATGAAAAAGAGACCAAAAATATGAGGCAAAAATCTGGACATTCTGTGAAAATCTGTTCAGTTGAGAGGTATGCCTGTTTTCCAATTGAATATTACCTCAAGCCTTAACAGTATTCAATCCTATTGAATTATTCTACCAGAGGTACCTTTATGGACTGTTAGATATTGTGGGTGAAAATGTTAGATACTGTGGGTGAAAATGGAGAGGAAGAGAGAACTCCATTTAAAAGTGTCAAACATCACTATATCCAGTTACAAGGAAGATCAAAAATGGAATGTTCAATTATATGGCAACAGGTGGAAAGAGCCTGGGCTATACAACAAGGGGTGTAAATGGGAGATGCAAGAACTAGGGAATTCAATGCTGGACATCCGGTCTGTTTGAGACAGTGGAAAAATATTAAATGATATAAATTGCAGGGAAAGATGTGCTAGTAGAGACAAAAAGTCAGAAAAGATATATTATATCAATGCTCTGAAACTGTAGAAAGAAGTGCAGACCTCTGTAGTCAGCTTAATGACAGAAACAAATGTAAGTGGTGAAGAAAGAAAATTGAAAAAAAGAAAAAAATGACCTCTGTGCCTGCAGTGCAAGTAACTGCCACACTACCTAAGCAACAGAAGCAAAGGATGAGGGGGTTCCTTTTAAGAAACAAGGACATGTCCTCAGAACTACCTGGAAAAACAAACCTGATTTAACACCAGAAAAGAAAATAATTTAAATCCTTACAGAACACCACAGTCACAGAAAAAGACTATACAAAAGACAGCACAAAATTGCTTAAGATTGGGTTGACAGTCAGAAAGTAAGAGGAACAGCCCTGTAGTGTTAGCTCCAAAGCCTGAAGGAACAATTACATTCTATAATGATTTTAGGAAGCTGAACTATTTCAAAATTCAACAGCTATCCAAGACATAGGGTCCCTCCATCCATCCAGCCATGACTTGACCATAAGGTTGGGAAAAGAAAGATTCTTTGCCAAACTAGATCTGACAAACAGGTACTAGCAAATACCTCTAAAAGCTGAATCCAGGGGAAAAATAGCTTTTTCATCCCCAAATGGCTTATTTCAGTATATTCTCCCTCATTTTAGGCTACATGGTGCCCCTGCGGACTTTCAAAAACTAATGGAAAGAGTCCTAAAGCCCCATGTCAAATATGCCCTTGCTTTATGATGGTCATAATACACTCTGAAGACAGACTCTCATCTTGCTAAGACACATGCTGTGTTAGACACTCTGACACAAGACATGCTGAAAGTCGATGCCTCCAAGAACAAGTTAGGCATGACAATGGTAAATTATTTAGGATATGTAATAGCAAGAGTAATTGTCAGGCCCCAAAAAGAAAAGCTAGAAGCAGTGAGAAACTGACATATTCTAGTGAAGACATTCTTGGGGTTAGGTGGGTACTATCCAAAATTTGCATCCCATTTTACATCTGCAACATGCCACCTAAAGACTTGATATAGGGGAAGATGCCTCTAAAATTAAAACGGACACTAGAGGCAGATCATGCTTTTAAAAAGTTGAAATAAAAATTATGTTCAGAATCTGTTTTAGCATCCTTGCATTTCATTAAACCTTTCCTTCTTTGTACTGATGCATCTGATGTAGACCTGAGGGCAGGCCATTCACAGAAATCTGAGGGAGCAGAACTTCTTATATGTTGTTTTAAGATGCAAGGTAAGCAGACAAGATATTCCATTATTGAGATGGAATGCATGACTATCAAAGTAATCTTGTTGCTGCTGAAGCATTACATTCTTAGCAGGAATATTACATTGACCACAAACCATGCCCATGACATCTTTACATAAACAACAAGATGGGAGTAGTGAGGGGTTTGCAGGTGGGCACTCCCCTTACAGCTATTTAAGTTCACTACAAAATGTCAGTCAGACTTGACCTACCATAGTACAGATAGCCTACGTATGACCCACAGTCATTCCAGTGGGACTAAAACCAAACCTTTCAAGCTGTTGGGGGTGGGGAAACTATTGCATAGTGTGGTGGTTCTCACTGAGTATGTGTCAAGTAATGTGAATGTGAAGTGAAGTATTGCATTAATACTTTTGCATATTGATGTTGTAAATATTTTATAGATGGTGTAAATAGTGATTCTTCTTTAACGTGAACAGATGTTCTTTTATATGTAATTTAGAGATGGTTCTTCCGAGAACTTTTCTGACAAGCCAATTTTCCTATCAATGCTTGGGAGTTGGGAGTGTGGCTTAATGGCTAAGGTGTTTGCCTTACAAACACAAGGTGCAGGGTTTGAGTCTCACCAAAATGGCTTGCAAGGGCAGTTAGGTTAGTACTAAACTATGAACCTACACAGTACATAAAATGAAGGGCTATGACCATGTTAGTCAGAGAAGTTGGGTCTCTCAATACAGGGGGAGTTTGTGCCTGGCACAGCCATTCTGGAGAATGTGCTGCAGCTGCAAAGAGTACATTCTGCAAGAGAGGCTACATTTTTTTTTAAACTAAAAAAAAATATTCTTTTGGAAAAAAAGTCTTCAAAAGTAATTTACTTTTCTCCTGTTTAATAAAACCACATTGATTTATGTATGGTGGTCTCTGCTGCATCTTTTCAAACCACACAATTTATTGTGCACTTAATTTCTATATATGTTCAATGTACGTCTATGGCCACGGTCATGGCTGAAAAAGATCATTGTCAATCCTGTTACCATATATATATATATATATATATATATATATATATATATATATATATATATATAAATATACAACTAATTTAATTATATCATGAGAAAAAAAAAGTGCAGTGAAAACATGTACACCTGACTGAACTAAAGAGCACTCAATTTAGGAGGTAAAATGTATAATAACCTATCAGAGATCTGATCAACTACACAGAAAGTGAAATCTTGTGACTATCAAAAATGAAATTAAATATATACCATGTTTATCGCCGTTTAGTGACCCCTGACCCCTTCTACTCATTAAACAACTGATTTTTAGCAGCCATGCTTCTGATGATGCAAAATATGCTGATATGATGTAACAGTTAATGTATTACCATCTTCATGAAGTTACAAACCCTTTACAAGGAAATGCAGTACTGCTGGCACATCAAAACATAGGGACAGGAGACTAACGTGATTTATGCAATTTCTTTTTAAAATAAAAACATTATATAATTGTGATATTCCATGCCTTGGGTTGTAATTCATGTATATGCATGTGGAGAGAGAGGCTTTAGTGTGGTCATTCAGGCAGGCTGCCCCCATGTGGTAAAACAACATCCTGCACTGGTTACAGTATAAACTGCACAAATCCTGCCATGGTAGAGTGCTACAGAAAATGAAATAAAATCCTTTCTTAATAGACTTTGATAGCTATAAATCTTAATATTGTTACTGAATGCTTATGAAGGAGCTGCTGCAAATAAGTTCTAGAGAGAAACTGTAATGTTCAGAAAATATCTGCACTTGTTTCGAATTCTCATGTTAAGGCAGCAATAACATTATTTCAACAAACTTCAAATAATTAGATTTTGCTGTATTAAAAGTAATGATGGTTATGACTTTAAGGTTCTGAACAGTATGCCCAGCTCCTTCCCTCTGTGGCTATAACCTATTCAAAATATATAAGAAGCAAAGATTAATAGTTGTGCTGCAGAAGGCAACATAAAAGACAGTTCAGCTGGGTAGTAAGTAAGGCTGTATGAAATTCAGACAATGTATTTGGTTTGATTTATGATAATTAATAATCTCCCACACATCTCCTAACCACTAATGGTTTGAGTTTCTGCAATGTCTTTTTTGCAGCTGAACAGTGGCATTTGCCACCATGTATGATAAGAACTTGCAGTTCATAGAAAGTGGCAGGAATAGGAGAACTGAATTCATGCCACTGAGTAAAGCTTACAGCACTGGGTAACTACAGGTGCTGGAGTGGCTAGTTTGTTATGGCTAGTTCTTCCAATTACTTAATTGGACATAATGTTTGAGAAGTCTCTTTTCACAATGCGTATGTTGAAATATATGCAAACCCTCAATGGCAGTTTTCTCAAAAAATGCTAATTGCACACACTTTGCAAAGTAAAGGCATGCAGTCAGTGTACAAAACTATTCCAAAAGAGAAACTGTATGTTTTGACCAATCAGAATTCTGTCACATAGGTGGAAGTATATCTGTAGCTGTAAAGATTTGGTAATGATGGTTAAAAACATTTGTGTTTCATAAAAGTCACATTACATTTTGCAAAAATGTTGTCCTTTGTTGTTTCATAGTTTCACAGGTAAGTACTATGCTAGCTGCCCTTGCAGGCCATTTAAAGCCTAGCCAGTCTCGGTTTTAATGCTCAATTTAACGTATCCCACTTGGTTAGAGATTGACCTTATCCATCCCATGGTCAGTATTTATATATTACCCCTAATGAGAATAACTTGGATAATACCATAGATAAGTTGAGGGGTCCCATGCATGGGACAAAGCATTAGAAGCTGCCTCTGTCCATTAGTAGTACGAGGGCCATCTGGGGGTAAATCTTCTGTCTCCCATCCACAGATCTAAGTTGTGCTTGAATATGGACAGGGATGAACTTTGTTTTATGTAAATGGGGAGTCTGTTCCAGAATAGTGCTATCCACTGTGAGATATTGTAGTCCCTCCAAACTGTTCTTTTGATGTTGCAGAAGAGGTTTAGATCCCTAGACCAAGCATTTTTGATGTCACTTGACATGCTGATGTGCAGTAAATCCATAAGTTGTTGTTGTGTCTTTCGGCTTTTCCCGGTTAGGGGTCGCCACAGTGGAACTCCGGTCCGCTAATGATTGGCAGTAGATATTTTACGTGCCGAGTTGCCGGCCCTGATGCACAACCTTCAACGAAGGTATGCACATTCATGCATGTCTCCACACAGAAGATGCACTAGCTGAGAATCGAACAGGACAACGTCTTACTGTGAGGTGACAATGCTACTGGAGCACCACCACCGTTAATCCATAAGTACAGGTTGGAAATTGCCTTGTATACCAGACAAGTTACTTCTTAGCAATCTGTAAGATACTGAGCATAGTGACAAACAGTAGCATAGCTAGGGCAAAAGGCACAACTGCCCCAGGTGCAAAATGTTACAGGATGTAATCCAACTCACCATCCATCATCCCGTCAGTCTTAGTGCGATACTGGCTTTTAATAGTTGGTATTGCATTTGTGGTAAAATCTGAGCAGTGTACTATTCAGTTTGTGGTCTAACTGTAGCAACTGCTTGTTACAGTTTAAATGTAAAAAAAAAAAACATTTTTTTTTTTAAATGAAACCTAATCTCCATAGTATTCCATGCAGAATATAAATTGTAGCAACCGCATGCCACAGTTTAGCAAGCAGCTTGGTACAGTTTAAAAGAGAAACATTTTTTTAACTAAAACCTGAGTGCTGCAGCATTCCATGCAGGGTATAAACTGTAGCAACTGTATGTACATTTGTAGAAAACAGTTTGCTACATCTTAAAAGAAAAAAATATATTTTTATTTACTAATTGACTTATTTTTATTATTATTTTTACTATAATGTAAGGAAGAAGGTTGGGGGGAGGGCACAGAAGCATGATCTGAACTGCTGGGGCAGGGGAAGGCATGTCCTGTATCTGGCCACCTGGTTGGTGTGCCAGTAAAAGGAATGAACTTTTTTTTTGCTCTTCACTTTCCCAAATCCTGAACAACTGGGTTATCTCTTAGAGGTGTGTTGTCAATGTTGTCAATGTGGTAGTTCCCTGGGGGTATATGACTTCCCAAAGGGTACAATAATGCATTTTTTGGCATTTAATTTCAGCCCATGATTTTGGCACCAGTTATTTATTTGTAACAAACCGTCATTTCAGGTATTTCATCTCCATCATCTGAAGCTTCCTCAGCTACCATTATTTCACTAAACAGGTTTCTATGTCATACAGAAGAATGAATTCCACTACTGTTTGTCACACTACTGTTTGCACACTACTGTTTGTCACACCGCTGTTTGTCACACTACTGTTTGTCACACCACTGTTTGTCACACTACTGTTTGTCATACCACTGTTTGTCACACTACTGTTTGTCACACCACTGTTTGTTACACTACTGTTTGTCACACTACTGTTTTATACACTTTACTTTTTGGCTTCTAAGGCATTGTTCTATCATGTACTGCTCCTAATACTTTGACAGTTGACTGCAACACCTCTAATTCCAGTTCTAGCTTTGACCTCCTCAACAACAACTTCCAGATACCTGAAGCTGTGAACTTGTGCCCCATTTAGGTAGGTTCATAGTACTTAATAGTCTGTTGATCTATCTGTAAGAATCTTCAGAAGCCTAGACCTGCATTCCAATGAAATTTTTAGCCCTTGTAATTCAAGTTTGCATAGACAATGGTGCTAAAACCAGGGGTTTGCCCTTCTGTCTCATGTTACCATGCCACTATTTTGTCTTTGTACTGAGTTGCATCCCATATAATGTCCACTGTCTTGCCTTCATACTCAGCTGCGTCCCACTGTCTTGTCTGTACTCAGTTGCATCTCATATGTCTTTATTTTTATATTCCAATCCCCTGTCATTTTCTGAAGTTGTTGTTTAGGGCCTGCTTGTAATGCCACATCATCCGCATACAGAAGTTTTGTTAATCTTTCCATTCTGGTTTGTTGGTTGATATATTCCATCACTAGTATAAACTGAAGTGGACTCAGAGCTGAACCCTAATGCACACCAATCCAACCAGTAATCCTTCTATGAACCTTCTATGAGTCCAAACATGGTTCACACTTGTTTGTTGATATACTCCATCACTAGTATAAACTGGAGTGGACTCAGAGCTGAACCCTAATGCACACCCAATCCAACCAATAATCCTTCTATGAACCTTCTATGAGTCCAAACATGGCTCACACTTGTGCAAAGTTTTTAATTATTCTGTTGCTCTTATACGAGCTTCTAGAAAAAAGTATCAGTGCAGTGATATTGTTTATAATTTGATAAATATATAGTAATTCTATTCTTCCATCTTAACCAGATCTGTCTTTATGATCCACTTTATAAAGGTGTGTTTGCGTGTGAGTGTGTGCATATGCATGCACACATGCAAATATGCATGTAAGTATGTAGGTGTGTGCATGTGCGTGTGCGTGTGTGTGTGTGTGTGTGTGTGTGTGTGTGTGTGTGTGTGTGTGTGTGTGTGTGTGTATTACCAGATTTTCTTTGCATTAATCTACTTCAGGTTTGTACTGCACCTGAACTGTTTCCATGCAGCATTGTGGTATATTTTCTACATCATAGTATATTTGACTTGATAAAATATATATTTTTTCAGTACTATAGTGCAACACTTACAAAGCAGTAATCTGGCCTCATATTATATAGTACGGTTTAACTCTTTCCATGAAATAATGTAATGGAGTTTGTAGAATAGTGTGTGCATTGTACCTTTAAGAAGCATTTCAAGGAAGGCACGTGCATATAAATTGCAAGCACAAGCTACCTTCAGTGCTATTTTAAGAGTGCAGCCAGAGGGTGAGCATGTATGAGTGTGATAGCTTGTTTGTTTATAAGTTTATCTAACTTAAAGTTATTAAGCCTCAATCCTGATGTGTTTGTACATAATAAAGCTGCTTCAACAGAACCCACAAATGTTCGTCTGTTTTATCTTGACCAGACGAGCAACATGGTGTCAGAACCAGGGTTCAAGAGACTGCTTTTCAGAGCTACAAGGTGCAGAGTAAGGTAAACTAACCAAGTACAAAAAAGAGGCAGAAACAACCCAAAGGTAATGAAAACTTGCACAAATGATTTATTTATTAAAAAAATATAAAACAGAGCATTACAAGGGCACAGAATGCATTATTAAGCAAGTGAGAGGCACAAAAGTTTATTAATTAAACAAAATGTTTGAAATTAAGATATCTGATAAAATGATTATCAGAAAAGCATGTGAGGAGTTTGGAATTACCTCAGAATTGCAAAATGAGCATGTTTAATGTAAAACAAGCATGTTTAGAGTAAAATGAGGGCAAGAAAAGTATAATGCGCATGAAAAAAGATTAAAAGAGCAAAACAAATATAATAAGGGCAAAAAGGGCACATTAAGTGTAAAAGCAAGGCGATTACATGTTTTTGGCAAAGTACTGTGTTTTGGCATAAACTACTGTTTCATATTGATTGAAGCTAGTCAGGGTATAACTGGAGTTATTTCAAGTATCTCAAAATATGTAAAAGTGCTTAAAGTGTATGTTTATTACTGTACATTTATTTCAAAGAGTTTATTTGTCTGCAAAGTGCAGCTATTTCGTAAAGTATAGTCAAAATACAGCCATTTTGAAAAGTTTCTTGTGCTGGGTGTGTCTATTCACAGAGTGCCACCATTACAGATTGTTTCTTGCACTGTACAGAGTTATTTAGCAAAGTACAGCTATTTTGTAAAAGTTTCAGTGTGCTGTGTACTGTTTATTTGCAAAGTGCAATTACTTTGAAATGTTTTTTTCTCTGAGCTTCTTCTGCCCAGTTGTTCACACAGTACAGTTTTTTTAAATGTTTCTTATACTGATAAGAGGTGATTTCTTACAGTACAGTAATTTCAAGAGTATTCATGTGCCCAGGAGACTTATTTCACAAAGTTCAGTTATTCAGAGGCTTCTTGTGCTATTGGGCATAGTTACAAGTACTGGCATAAATTTCTGGCATATGTATATGTGTGTGTGTTCATACATACTTGCAAAATCTTTCACTGGTATGTGTTAATATGGCAGAGGCATTTTGCAGACCAGATCCACTTGTATTTGATCAGAATATTGCAGAGAATTGGAGAATATTTGAACAAGAGTACAATATTTTATACAAGCAGCTTATTCTGACAAAGATGCATGCATCCGGGCATTCATTTTGCTAAACCTATCTGGGTCAAAGGCCATTGAAAGGGAGCATTCATTTGAGTATGCATAGTATATGAAGGAGAAGGGGGAAACTGTCATATTGTTGTATAGGCTGAATCAAGGGAAGACCCCAAGTGTTTAAAACCCAAATTCAGGGAAATGTGCAACCCCAAGACAAATATTACATTAGAGAGGTATTTGTTTTACACAAAAGATCAAAAGCAAGCAGAAACTTTTGCAGCTTATATTACTGACCTGTGAAACAAAACTAAAATGTCCAGGTTTGGTGACTTAAAAGATGAGTGCTTGTGTGTGGTATTAATAGTGCTGCAGTGAGAAATATTTTGCTTCATGACAGTGATTTAATGCTGAGCAAAGCTACTGAGATTTGTCAAATCTATGAAGTTACAGAAAGGCACACAAATATGCTTGCAAGTGATAACATCATGGTTTCAGTAGGCTCCAGAGCAAATGTAAACAGCATGCAACACGTGGTTAGCAGAAGGAGCCTTAAGCACATGGCAGTTGTAATCCCTGCAGTTGTGGCAGATAAAACCTGTAGTTTTCCAGCAAGTTCCAAGACTAGTTCAGTGAGAAGGACATGCTCAGTGCAGTACAAGAGTGAGTCAGCAAAACTCAAATCAAGCTTTATTGTTAACTGTCCCAACTGTGGTGCGAATCACGAGTCTAAAAGAGAAAAGTGCTTAGCATTTGGTCAGTAATACCACAAGTGTAAAAAATTTAACCATTTTCAAAAGTTTTGCAAATCAAGTAAACCTCACAGAGTTATAAAGAAGGGTCACTTAAGAAAGCAAGTTGATCATAAAGAGAGCTGCAACCCTACTGTATACATATATAGTGTATCAGTAATTGGTGAAACGGTTGATACAGTAGATTTGCTGGCAAAGAACAAAGTGTTTTTTTACTGTCCAGATCAATGGTAAATCCACTGAGCTCAAAGTAAACACTGGTTCAAAATGTAATGTTATGTCAGCAGACACATTTACTAAGGTGAGAGCCGGTGAGCAAGTTAATGTGGCCAGTTGTGCAAAACTTATTGCTTATGGAGTTGAAAAAATTCAAACCGAAGGCTCAGTAGTGCTTTCATGTTGTTTAGCTAGGAACTACTACAGCTTGCTATTCTATGTAGTCTGAAGACCTGTGCAGTCATTGTTGGGTCTCAGAGACAGTTTGAGAATGAATCTGCTTTCTTTTACCAAAGAAGTTCATCATATACGTACATGTTCCAGTTCCAATTTTACTGAAGCTATTTTCTGAGAGTATGCAAATGTTTTCAATGACAAGTTAGGCAAACTTCCAGTTGTGTATTCTATGAAGTTAGACCCAGAGGGCAGTCCAGTGGTCAGACTGGCAAGAAAAGTTCCGATAGCTATGCAGGATAAAGTCAAAGCTCAGTTGGATAAAATGGTGCAGCAAGGTGTCATTTGTTCAGTTACAGAACCAACTGAATGGGTATCGTCCATGGCAGCAGCCCAGAAAAAAGGCTCAGATGAAATCAGAATATGCATTGATCCAAGAGATTTGAACAAGGCATTAAAGAGACCACATCATCCTATGCATGCAGTCGAAGAAGTCACAGCCCTAATACCAAATGCCACTGTTTTTTCTGTCTTAGATGCAAAAACTTCATTTTGGCAAGTGATGCTTGATGGCAAATCTTCACTACTGACTACTTACAGTACCCCATTTGGGAGATATAGATTCCTCAGGATGCCGTTTGGAATAAATTCTGCATGTGAAGTCTTTCAGAGTGCAATGGAGCAAATAATAACAGATAACTTATTGATTGGAGGCAATGGTGAAGCAGAACATGACAGAAACCTTAGGAAAATTCTAGACAGAGCATGTGAAGTGAACTTGAAGCTCAATCCTCTAAAGTGCAAATTCAGACTACCAGAAGTTACATTTATTTATTAGCACTGGCTTGCGACCAGACCTATCCAAACAAGCAGCCATTCTTGAGATGCCAGCACCAGATAACGTTCAAGCTCTACATTTTCTTGGAATGATCAACTATTTAGGCAAGTTTATACCAGACTTCAGTAAGTTGACAGCACTTTTGAGAGAGCTAACATGCAAAAATATTACACGGTCTTGGTTGGAACAGCACCAGAGAGCATTTGAAGACCTTAAGCAGAAAATTGCCACCCCACCTATATTGAGATACTATGATGGCAATAAACCAGTAACTCTTCCTGTGATGCTTCAAAATGTCATCTTGGCGCAGTTATTCATCAACAGGGCAGACCAGTAGCCTATGCATCTAGAACTCTTACCCAAACTGAAATGCAATATGCTCAAATTGAGAAACTTTTGGCAATAGTATTAGCATGTTCAAAGTTCCATGATTATATTTATGGTCAAGCTATTCAGATTGAAACTGATCACCAACCTCTAGTTATTATTTTGAAGAAGCCCGTGCATTCAGCTCCAGTGAGATTACAAAGAATGACGCTAAAATTGCAAAAGTACAACTTCAAAATGGTCTATACAAAAGGCAAACTTCTTTATCTGGCTGAAACCTTATCCAGATCGCCTAGAAATGCAACGAAACAGCTTAATGCAGAGAATTTTGACTTTGACGTCATGGAAGTGCATAATTTTTCTACCACAAGACTTGATGAGCTGACAGATCATACAAAGACTGATCCAATTTTGCAAAACCTCAACCACTACATTAATGCCGGATGCCCATCAAGGCAACCTAGTGTACCACTTGAAGTACAAACTTATTTTCCTTACAGAGATGAGATGATGGAATATGGCATTATTTTCAAAGGTCCTAAAGTTGTAATTCCTGCTTCCTTACAACGTGAATACATCCAGATTTTGCATCATGGACACCCAGGTACCGAATCTACCAAAAGAAGGGTGAGAGGACTAGTATTTTAGCCTTCTCTAGTGAAATATATTGATAAAGTACTTTCTTCTTGTTCAATATACAATAGTACTAAACCACATTTCAAAACGAACCACATCAGCTAAGTCAAGTTCCTGAACAACATTGGTCAACAGTAGCAAGTGATATATTTAAGTGGAACAATCAGCATTACTTAGTGTTTGTAGACTCTTATTTGAACTGGTTTGAGATCGATTTACTACCTAACCTAACATCCAGTACTGTTATCACCAAGCTGAAACATCATTTCTCAGTCCGTGGGAGTCCATAGAAGCTTATCTTTGACAATGGTACCCAATTTACGAGTGAGTTGTGAGTTGAAATTTGCAAAAGAATGGGACTTTACACAAAAGGGCCTCACTGAGACAGATGCCTGGTGTCAAAGCCTTGCCCTCAAGCTCAATGCCAAAAAGTGCATTGTCATCCCCTTTGGTAAGAACTCTGTACCCATGAGCTACCACATAGGTGGTAGTCTACTTAACACCGAAAGTGTGATAAGAGACCTTGGGACCCAGGTGGACAGTAGTCTCTCCTTTGATAATCACATCACCACAGTAGTCAGGAAATCCTTCTACATGGCACACCTCATCACAAAAAGTTTCTCATCCAGGAAAAAAGAGGTCATTGTTCCCCACTACCCGTCAGTCATTAGTCCCATTATAGAGTACAACGCCCTTTTTGGTATGTACCTCACAAGACATCTTCAACAACTGGAAAGGCCTTAGAAATACCTCCCGAAGAGGATTACTGGCCTCAAACAGATGCCGTACGCAGACCGTCTCAAATAACTCCAGCTTTACTCCGTCACATATCGCCTACTCAGAGGCGATCTCTGCCTAACATACAAGGCTATGTCAAACCCAGAGCTGTTGGACACACTCCACTTAAAGAAATCCCAATCCCTCCTAGCTACATGCTCTAGGGACCTAAACCTTGTCACCACAATAAACAGAACATGCTGGAGGGATAGATTCCTGTCCCAGAGACTTCCCATACCCTGGAACAAACTACCTATCTATATCAAACAAAGCTCCTCATTAGCACTCTTCAAGAAAAATCTTGATGATTGGATGGGAAATAGGAAATTCACCCCGGGGATCACCTCTGTGGCTCTGCTCAACAGGGGCACAGGAAAATAATTTTCTTGGGTGGCAAAAGATGGGTACCTTTTTGGGGGTCTATATTAGAACACCGAACTTTCAAAATTTCGAGTGTTCTAATATCGAACCCAATGAATCGAAAATTAAAAACATTGAACATACAGAACAGCAAATTTTTTTCCTAGGGAAAAAAAATTTGCTGTTCCAAAACACATACACACAACACAAGCACACCAAACAAACAGCAATCCACACACATACACCTAAACTCTTACACCTAACCCCACACTAAACTATACATACACCACTAACTATCCACTTATCTTAACCCAAACCTTAACCCTAAGGTCCGTCACTATTGCACAGTCACTTCACCAGCGCCCTAACCCTAACTCACCTACCCCGTCCTAACCCTCACGTCCACACAATCGCACACTTACCTGACCCGTGCCCTAACCCTAACTCACCTAACCCACCCTAACCCTCACGTCCACACAATTGCTCACTTACCTGAACCCGACCCGTAACTTTCCACCACAGCGCTGAAAATACCGAAGCAACAAAAACGGACAACCAAATTCTTTCCTAGGAAAGAATTTGGTTTTCTGTTTCTTCGATATTTTCAGCATTCACTGAAAACGGGTCGATAGTAGAACACTCAAAATTTTGAATGTTCGGTGTTCTAATATAGACCCCTTTTTGGCTAGGTTTGTATAGGCCCTAGGGCCGATAGCCTAGTACCTACCTATGAACCGATGTTACTAGTAGTCCTGAATATCCACAGTCAAATGGACTAGCTGAGTGTGTAGTACAGATTGCAAAGCAATTATTAGAGAAGTCAAAGCGTGATAGTACCAATTTTTTTTTGAGTTTACTCAATCTCAGAAACATACCCCGTGACAATATACTTGGTTCACCTGCTGAGACACTTCTATCTAGGCAAACCAGAAGAACATTGCCTATCAGTTCCAGTTTGTTGAGGCCTAAAGCAAAGAAGAATAGAACAATCAGAGCCCAACTATTCAGAAAGCACTCTTTCCAGAAGTCCAGTTATGATAAATCAAGCAGATTTCTTCATCCACTGAAAAAGGGAGAGACAGTGAGGATATAAATGGTGAAAGGTTTCGAACAGATTGGTTAAGTAACAGGTATATGTGCCAAGCTAAGATCCTACTTTGTAGAATCTGAGGGTGTGGAGTACAGAAGAAATCACAGACATCTTCTTCCTGTATTAGAATCGGTATTGCAGCATTGTTCCTGTGATACAGTCTCTAGATCTCATGGCAATCCAGACAATCTTCCTGTTGCAGAACATGTCTTACTTCCATTCCTGATTATGTTCCTGATGTCCCCAAATTTGAACATTCAGCAGAGACAGTCCCAGTTGCTAGACCTAGTTCTAATTTCTATGTCACATGATTTGGTCGTATTTCCAGACCTAGTGTTAAACGCACAGCAACCAGGACATAATTGTCTATATGTATTTAGTTCTGTATAATTGCATGGCAAAGAATTATTTTGCATTACTTGCATGTTAATTAATGTCATCAATAATGCATGACCGATTTCTTAAAGAGGGAAGATGTAGAATAGTTTGTGTGTGTGTGTGTGTGTGTGTGTGTGTGTGTGCGTGTGTGTGTGTGTGTGTGTGTGTGTGTGTGTGTGTGTATGTGTTGTACCTTTAAGAAGCATTCCAAGGAAGCACGTGCATATAAATTGCAAGCACATGCTAGCTTTAGTACCATTTTGAGAGTGCAGCCAGAGAGTGAGCATGTATGAGTGTGATAGCTAGTTTGTTTATAAGTTTACCTAAGTTAAAGTTATTAAGCATCAATCCTGATGGGTTTGTACATAATAAAGCTGCTTGAACAGAATCCATAAATATTCGTCTGTTTTAACATGACCAGATGAGCGACGGGGTTTGACAAAGTCACATTACTGTTGTTATCAAAATGTTCCATTGTTACAAGTCATACATGCTCTTGTCTTAGGTCATATATGCTCTTGTCTTAGGTCATACATGCTCTTGTCTTAGGTCATATATGCTCTTGTCTTAGGTCATACATGCTCTTGTCTTAGGTCATACATGCTCTTGTCTTAGGTCATACATGCTCTTGTCTTAGGTCATATATGCTCTTGTCTTAGGTCATACATGCTCTTGTCTTAGGTCATATGTGCTCTTGTCTTAGGTCATACGTGCTCTTGTCTTTGCTTTTGTCTTAGGTCATACATGCTCTTGTCTTAGGTCATACATGCTCTTGTCTTAGGTCATATGTGCTCTTGTCTTAGGTCATACATGCTCTTGTCTTAGGTCATACATGCTCTTGTCTTAGGTCATACATGCTCTTGTCTTAGGTCATATATGCTCTTGTCTTAGGTCATACATGCTCTTGTCTTAGGTCATACATGCTCTTGTCTTAGGTCATACATGCTCTTGTCTTAGGTCATATATGCTCTTGTCTTAGGTCATACATGCTCTTGTCTTAGGTCATATGTGCTCTTGTCTTAGGTCATACGTGCTCTTGTCTTTGCTTTTGTCTTAGGTCATACATGCTCTTGTCTTAGGTCATACATGCTCTTGTCTTAGGTCATATGTGCTCTTGTCTTAGGTCATACATGCTGCCATTGGTAAACACATCAGACACAGAAGGCAGCAATGCAGCTGGTGATGTGCCTTATGGTTCTGAATTAAATCACCTGAGATGGTGTGGACAGTTTAGGTAGTATAAAAGGTGAAGACAGTGGCATGAAAAAGAGAACAATAAATGCGTGAGAAACACTGACTGGTTCAACTATGGTATGTGTTGTCATGTCAGCCTAGCTGGATTCAAAATATTGTAGTCAGTCTCCAGAGGTGCAATATCAACTGGAAGAACACAAAACATTTAAGGTGCAATCCTTGCCACAACACCAGGCTTTACCACAGCATACTTACGTATGTCGTTTTTCACATGCCCATTGCATTATTTCTGAGGTCAGATGTGATATTCAAAGAATAATAGACAAACAAGATGGCTAGATACATTGGCATATAGGTATACATTCTAACATGTACACATATGTATATAAGGGGATCTACTTTATATCATTGCATGCCACAACAGCGAATTACAGAATGTCGAGACCAAAACACCAAACTATCTAATGAGCAAAACCTCATAATGCCGAACATTCAGAATATTGAAACACAACTACACATGCCCCAACATAAACACTTAAAATCTCAGAAAACAATTAAAAATAACCACTAAACAGGCTACTATACACTACACAATGTTTTTTGCACCCCACCCCACCCCCCGAAGTTTATACATACCAACTCTGAGATCGCACTACAGTGAGGAAAAGGCTAAATGTCCTGAGTCGCACTGTACCGTGATCCTCACCAACAATCCTTACAACAGGTAAATTATCATAAAAATTGCAAACCTTAAGTTCACTGTTCTTGTAGCTCTAAATGAATGTACACTATCAGAGCAGCTATGCAGGCACCGTAGTACTATTTCAATGTTCTGAACTTTCGGCATTGTATGGTTTCACTTATTAGATTGTTCGGAGTTTTTGATCTCGATATTCTATAATTCGCTGTTGTGGCATGCAATGATATGAAGTAGATCCATATAAGAACATACATGGACAGAAAGTCTACATAAAGTATATATATATATATATATATATATATATATATATATATATATATATATATATATATATATATTCACACACATACACACACACACACACACACACACACACACACACACACACAAACAACCATGGTGCAACCATGGAGCCTTGCTAACAATAGCGTTCCAGTACTCATGGCTGAAACTGCTTTTTGCTTTGATTTTCATTAATTTCTGTTGACTCTAATAAAGTGAAGAGATTTATTGGGTGGCACAGTGGTGCAGTGACTAGAACTATTGTCTCACAGCAGTCACAACCCTACACCACTACACTCATATTTTTTCTCCTAACTGTAGTCCAACCCTGCCCCTGACCCCAACCTACACAATAAGTTACTAAATACCCTTTCCCTATCAGTGACACTAAACAAAAAACAAGACATACATATATAGTCCACACACACAGCACCACATATGCACAACACAAAATCTATCCCCTTCCCTAAAGCCTTACACAAACCCTGCAGTTGTGCACATTCTCAGCCCGTTTAGCAGTACCAAACATACATTTCTGACTGATATTGCTCCTTTTGGTAGTTCATACATTTGTCCACCAAGATACTCAATAATTTGTGAGGGTAAGAACAGCTGTTGATATACTGTACATTCTGTAGAGTGCACACATAAAATATACATACTAGACAGATAGACAGACAGACATAGGTCTGCAGTGATTAAATACATATAACTATTGTTGTTATCATCTGAATCGATGCACTAGCATATCATCAGGTTAAGGTTATTTTTAAAAATGAAAAATGTCTCTACAAAAAGGAATCTTGCATGTATGCCCCTGATTATTTTACAGTTGTATACCAACTTCTGATGTGCAGTCCCCTCTTCCTCTAGGTTTAACCCTTCTCCCTGTATCCAACACCATTTATGTTTTGGACACTAAGAAACAAAATCTTGAAATGGCAAGCTTAACTAAAAAAAAAATACATTCAAACAACCACAAATTCTGAATAAAAAATTACTAAAGCATTTAACTATAATTTAAATTATAGCACATCTTATAGTACAAAAAGTATTGTACAGTTTTTTAATTATTTTTTAAAATTGAATTGCAGTTTCAGTTAAAATTGCTTATATTGTTTATCTGTATATTTCCAGTCTATTCACAACTTTTATATTTAATCTTACATTAAATTACAGTTTTAGTTGTCTTTCAAGTGGGTCTAAACTTGCTGGGCAGTAGTGATTACTGAGTGCCGGGGATAATTTGCTTCTGTTTCTGAGGAGTGCACATTATTGCTTGGAGTTCTAACTGATTTTTTATTGGTTCTTTCACTTTTTCTGCTCAGCTTAGCAGTGGGTAGCAGTGCTCCATACAGCACAGTGCAAAGGTGTATTAAACAGATACAGGCACTTTCTGTTTTAAAACTCCCCCAGAACATCCCCCAGAACCTTTTCTTAAGTTTTTCTGTCTATTCCTTCTAGCATGTCAAGGGATCAGTTGCTAATGTCCTCTCCTGCTCAGCTGGTGAACCTGGGAATATTGAGGCAATGTTACAATTGCCTCATGTACACAGACAACCCTCTCCTCCTCCCACAAAACACAAATACATGCGAGAGATGCAACTATACGGCCAAACTGGAGGCTGAGCTCTCTCAACATAGGACTGGCATGACCAGACAGGAGGAGAAGGTAACCACACACACTATAGACCCAGTCTCACATAATACCATCACAACCTCAAATCATACACATAAACACACAAAGACATACTCAGAGGCTCTAATCAAAAATCTACCAAAACAGCAGAGGCCACCAAATCAGACACCCAAACAACTACCACCTCAGAACACAACACCTGCAACACATAGACCACACAGTCAGAGTGTCAAGCAGTCACAGCCCTTAAGGCCAAACACAATGCCAGACACACTAGTCATTGGTGACTCCATAGTCAGACACACTGACGTCCCGCTCACCAGACTGAGTAAGGAGAAGGTCACAGTAAGCTGCCTGTCGGGTGCTAGAATCTGCCACATAATGCATGCACTCAGGTCTCTCAACAGCAGGTACAAGGACGACTCAATCATTGTCCACGCTGATGTTAAGGACCTGAGACGTACCTCCTTGGACTACATGAAAAGAGACATTGAGGAGCTCTCTGATTATGTAGCCCAAGCAGGTATGACCCTGACCTTGAGCAGTATCCTACCTTCACCAATAATGATGCCACAATACAGAGATAAGATGATCAGCTTTAACAATTGGCTTAAACTCTGGTGTCATTCAAAGGGGATCCAATGTCTGTCTGCCTGGGATGACATGCTGGACAAGCCACGCTGCTTCGCAAGGGACGGCTTGCACTTGTATTTTGGCAAAGGCTCTTGCCACCCCCATAGTGCCTTTTTTAGGCAAGGCTCAAATTCTAAACCTACCACCCTAGAACAAAACAAAGAAAAAACTAAGGGTAATGCTGCTCAATGCCAGAAGTCTCAACCTCAAGATGCACGCACTCGAGGCCCTTCTCAGTATGGAGAACATCGATGTCTGTGCTGTGACAGAAACCTGGTTCAAGGCTCCTGAGAGCACCCCAGCACTATCAGGTTTTACCTCATATCATGCGTTCCGGCCCCAAAACCCGGACAATACCAAGAAAGGAGGAGGGTATCCATATTCATCAAGGACACCCACACCTCAAGATTGGTGGCATCGCACGATGCATCGGAAACCATCCAGGTGCAATTAACCATAGGCAAGACTGCTCTGCAATTTGTAGCATGTTACAGGCCACCCTCGCAAACTCAGGAACCTCATATGGCCTTCCTGAAAACACTGGAGGGATAAATGTATCTCCAACACCATCATACTAGGTGACTTCAACTACCCTAATATAGACTGGGAACACTACTCAAGCCCAAACACTCTAGCCCAAAAGTTCCTGGAATTCATAAACTCAAATGACATGGAACAACTAGTCACCATCCCCACAAGAGGAGAAAACATACTTGATCTCATCATCACGAACATGGGAGCACAATGTTCAACACCGAAGTATACCCCTCACTGGTGAGATCTGATCACAAACTAATCTCGCTGGAGGTCCTCATCCCGCCCCACCGAAATGAAAAGACCACAGTAAAGAACTTCTCGAAGCCGACTTCACACTTCTAAAGACTAGTGTGGTCTCCTTTAAGGCCCCTGAGCGGCGGTTAACATTACTCAAACCGCTGAATCACTTACAAATGCCTTCTACCAGCACCTGCAGGCTGCATGGATCAGGCAATCCCAAGCAAAACAAAGACTCTTTGTACCAAAGGCAAGCGTCCAGTCTGGTGGACCCCAGCCATAAACAAACTCTACAACAAAAGGAGAAAGCTACTACAAGATAGAGCAAAATCCTTAAAAGGTAAGACACCGCTGATCACTATAAGTAAAGCTAAGAGCTCTCATAAAATCATCCAAAGCTAATTTTGAGAAAAAATAGCTAAGGACTCTAAAGACAACCATAAGGCATTCTTTAGCTATGTCAGAAACCTAGGAGGAAACTCCCAGATATGCTCAGAATTAGTTCAAAATGATGTGAAGATTACTGATCCTACAGACATTGCCAACATACTGGCTGACAGGTTCAGTGCAAACTTCTCCCGCCCCCTAAAGGAGAGATGTCTATACCAAATGATTGTAGCCCCCCAAACATCTCTAACGCCCAGGTGAGAACTGCTCTCTCCATGGCAAAGAACACAGCATCCATGGGACCTAATGGTGTCCCCGGCTGTGTGCTCCATGAACTCAACAGTTAGGACAGCTGTTTAATCTTAGTCTCACCTCTGGATACATACCCAGGGAGTGGCGCACAGCGACTGTGGTCCCACTCCACAAAGGCGGTGCCTCCACCGACCCTGGAAATTACTGTCCCATTAGCTTGACAAGCCTTATCTGCAAAGCCATGGAGAGGATCATAATGGATCTCATAAATAAAGACATAGGGAACTTGCAGACTTTGGATCAAACCCAGTTTGGCTTTGTCAAAGGCAGATCATGCCTTTTAAACTTGGTTGACTTTTTCGAAACAGTCACCAAGGCCATTGACGAGGGAAAGGCAGTCCATACAGCCTACCTAGACCTGGCAAAGACTTTTGATACAATACCTCACTCGGGTATCATTGAAAAACTCATCAACTTAAATGTAAACCCATACATTACAAGATGGGTTGCAAACTGGCTGAGTGACAGAACCCACAGGGTCAGAGTTGCTGGCGCCATGTCAGACTCAAAGCCTGTCACAAGTGGTGTCCCACAGGGCTCAGTCCTGGGCCCACTCTTGTTTGGCATCTACTTTTCTGAAGTACAAGCAAACACAGGAGGGTTATGGCTGACAAAGTTTGCAGATGACTGCAAACTGGGCGCCGTAGTTGAAAACACATCCGACACAGATATCCTTCAGAAGGGTCTCACAGAAACGGATAACTGGTGCCAGAGCCATGGCCTAAAGTTAAATGCCAAGAAATGCATAGTCATACCCTTCGGGAAAAATAAGGTTACCCCTAGCTACCATATAGGTGGCAATCCCTGAACACAGAAGAAGTTATTAGGGACCTGGGAACCCAGGTTGACAGTAGCCTTTCATTCGACACTCATATTGCTAAAGTAGTTAGGAAGACCTTCTACATTGCCCACCTTATCATGAAGGGATTCACATCTAGATCAAGGGAAGTCATAGTCTCCCTATACTCATCACTCATCAGACCAATGATCGAGTACAATGCCCCATTCGGAATGTATCTGACCCGACACTTGCAGCAGCTGGAGAGGCCACAAAAGTTCCTCACCAAAAGGATAAAGGGTCTCAAAAATCTGTCTTATGCTGCCCAACTGAAAGAACTCCAGTTATATTCAGTTGCTTACCGCTTGCTAAGAGGTGACCTATGCCTGACATACAAGGCCATGTCAAACCCAGATTTGATGAACATGCTTCATCTCAAAAAATCTAGATCCCTCAGAGCCACAAGGGCGGGAGACTTAAACCTCGACACGGTTATTAATAGGACGTGCTGGAGGGATAGATTCATCACCCAAGGACTCCCTATGCTGTGGAACAAAATCCCGGTTTATGTGAGGCAGAGCACCTCGCTGGTCTTGTTCAAGAGGAATCTTGACCAATGGATGGGAGATCGCAGATACACCCCAGGGGTTACCTCAGTGTCACTGCTCGACAGAGGCACAGCAAAATAATGGGCATAGTTTCTCCAAACTAAAGGGGTGGCGTAAGCCACAAAACTATGGGCTAGGCTTATAAATGCCCTCGGGCAGATAGCCTAGTATGAACCTATGAACCTATGAACCTATGAACCTATGAACCTATAGGAGCCTTAGTTAAGTACACCTTCCATTTAAAGCTGTATAAATTACAGTGTTGAGCAGTGCTACATCATTGTCTAAAGCCAAGCTCATAGTCAGCCTGCATCATATTATTTATTGTTTACCTGGTTTTCTTGCCTGAACCAAATTTTTTATGTATATTTATTATTTTTATCACAAATCAATATCTTAACTAAGAGCTGAAATGCTGTTATCTTCTCTTATTCAGCCACCAAATCAACCTTACTGCTTGATTAGCCTATAATATACACTGTATATTGCTAACTTTATTCTTCTCCAACACACCTTGCACCCTTGGTCAAAATGAAAGCTCTAATAAGTAGTCTACCCTCTGTCGTCAGCCTTATAAAGCTTGGTATATTCAAGCAATGTTAGAATTTCCTGATGCTCATAGATAATGATCTCTTATTTAACTTGTCACTATCTGTTTGGGAGATGAGCAGGTACCTAGTCGACATCTGAGGCCATCTTCTCACAAACAAACCCATCCAGTGAGCATCACTCACCTACTCCACACTATACATACCCACACTAAAGTATCGCTTGCTGAGGCACGAAAAAAATCCATGTTCAAACCATAATGCCACAGTGCCATAATGCACTAGATGCGAGGCTCACTGCAAACAAAACACTGCAATATCAGAGACAACATGGTTGAGAGTCACCAGGAAATAGTACAGTGTAGGAAAAATACAACAAAGCAATCTTCAAATGCAAATAGATAAGTACTAGTGATTAGTGATTACATTGTTAGGCACATGGATTTCACAGTCACAAGGCTTGAAAAAAGCAGGGAGACAGTAAGCTGTCTCAGGAGCCAAGCATGGACAGAAGCATGACAGACATCTGCATGCCCGTCACAAATGCTGGAAACCCCTATTACTGAGAGTGATCCTTCCATCACTAAAAATTATGCTGCTGTATAAAGACAAGATTGGCTAAATACCTCATGTTATTTGTAGGAGCACCCAGTATGAGTCACCCCAAGATGAGATGCTTGACCACCATTCTTGTTTCAGCATGCATGAATGGTTTTGCAGCCAGTATTGTGCCTTTTTTTAGGCATGGTCCAGCTGATTGACATTCCATCAACCATTGGACCACATCAAAGAGGCCGTACTTAATGCTAAACCTCTAAAGGACAAACTGCAGGACCTTGAGGCTCTGCTGCATTTGGAGCACATCCATGCATGTGTTATTACAGACATTTGGTTTAAGTGGCCAGAGTGCAATCCCTCAATACCTTCATGTTGTGCTTATCACTCATTTATAACTGATGGGAACAGGGGTGGCATATCCATATCTGTTAGATACCGCATTACCTCAAGACAGATACTTAGAGACCCTCAAGCAAAGCTTATAGAGATGCAAATTATGCTAAATAAGAAAAGCTACCAGTTCATAGCTTGCTACAGAACCCCCTCCATGCCTCCAGAAAACCACACAACATTCCTAAATATTGTTAATGAATTCCCCATAGGTATGGTGTGCTGTTATCCTAGGTGATGTAACTACCCAATTATTAACTGGGAGGAGGCTATACCACCAATGTAGGATGTGCACAAAAATTCTTATAATTTTTAGATTAATCCTCCCTGAACAAGACTGTTACAGAACCAGGTAGAGAAAATAACACACTTGATCAAATCTTAACAAACTTCGTCCTGTCCCCAAGATATCCCCCTCAACAGTCCATTCTGACCACAAACTAGTAACCTTCTCATTCAGAATCTCCGGACTGATGCAATCAAGTATCACAGAAATAAAGGACTTCAAATGCAGGAGTCTCCTACAATTCTATGATGAAGTCTCTAAATTTGAGTATTAATGGTATTACTCATAACACTGATACTGCAAAGAGTTATTATACAGAAAAATTCTCCTCCCACCTGAAGAAATGCATAAACTAGCAGCACCAACTAGATCCAAGCAAAAGCAGAGGTCAAAAACCAAACCAGCATGGTGGTGCTCAAGCATAATTAAACTATGCAATAAAAGGAAGAAACTCCTAAACCTACGTAGCAGCACAAACGGCCTCCAAGTTAAGGAGAACATCAAACAACTAGAGAAGAAAACAAAAAGAACATAAGAAAAGTGACGACATACCATGAATGAACATCAAACAACTAAAGAAGAAAACAAAAAGAACATAAGAAAAGTGACGACATACCATGAATGAACATCAAACAACTAAAGAAGAAAACAAAAAGAACATAAGAAAAGTGACGACACACCATGAATGAACATCAAACAACTAAAGAAGAAAACAAAAAGAACATAAGAAAAGTGACGACATACCATGAATGAACATCAAACAACTAAAGAAGAAAACAAAAAGAACATAAAAAAAGTGACGACATACCATGAATGAACATCAAACAACTAAAGAAGAAAACAAAAAGAACATAAGAAAAGTGACGACATACCATGAATGAACATCAAGCAACTAAAGAAGAAAACAAAAAGAACATAAGAAAAGTGACGACATACCATGAATGAACATCAAACAACTAAAGAAGAAAACAAAAAGAACATAAGAAAAGTGACGACATACCATGAATGAACATCAAACAACTAAAGAAGAAAACAAAAAGAACATAAGAAAAGTGACGACATACCATGAATGAACATCAAACAACTAAAGAAGAAAACAAAAAGAACATAAGAAAAGTGACGACATACCATGAATTCAGACTAGCTACAGAAGCTAAAGACAAATCCTTCTTCAGTTATGACAGAAAAAAAGAAATAATATCCAACATTATTCCAAGCTTATTCATAAGGTACTAACTACTCCAATTCAGTGGGTATTGGCAACATCCTGCCCAATAAATTTAGCACTAGTGTCACCCCAGAGACTTCCATTCCAAATGTATTTATCCCTGATGACATCAAGGCACCAACTGTCATGAAAGAGCAGATACTGAAGGTACTCTCTAAACCAAACAAATATCTCATCAATGGAGCTTGATAGCATAACCAGTTCCCTAATTATTAGCTCTAATCAAGCAATAGTAGGTGCACTCTTCGGCCTGAGCCTACCAAATGGCTTTGTCCAAAATGGAGTGTTACATACCTGTTGTGATGCTACTCCAAAAAGGAGGCCCTACGACAGAACCAGGAATTACAGACCCATCAGCCTAATGAGTCTTATATACAAAGCAATGAAATGTATTATAACTGAGCTTACTATGTTATCAAAAATCTTATCAGACTCAACACCCAGCATTTTGCCTTTGTGAAGGTTAAATTCTGTCTAATGAATCTTGTGAACTTTTTTGAGAGTATTACTCAGGCTGTAGGCTGTGGACAAGCTATCCATACAGACTCCCATGGTCTCACCAAAACATTTGATACTGTACTACATGCAAATATAAGCTGAAGGAACCCCAAAATGACCCACATAGGTTCATAGATTAGTACTAGGCTAACTGCCCTTGTGGGCCATTTTCAGCCTAGCCAATTACCCCATGTGAGAATCAAACCCTGCCCTTTATGTTTGTAAGCTAAACACCTTAACCATTATGCCAACCTCCCACTAATGTGATTAGGTGGATAGTTAACTGGCTTATACACACTCACACAGTTAGTGTTGGGGGCATGAAGGTGACCGATGGAATTCCACAGAAATCTGTGCTGGGACTTCTGCTGTTTGGCATCAACTTCTCACTTATCAAACAGATATATTTGGTTAGCAAAGTTCGCAGATGATTGCAAGTTAGTAGATGTCATCAAATTCCTCTCTGACATACAGCCACTCTAGTAGGAACTTACACTTGTTAATAGCTGGTGTACCAAAAATGTTTTCAAACTCAATGCCAAAAAGTGCTACATTGTAGCATTTAGTAGGCACCCCTAGCTCCACTTTATAGCATAAATAACACACTACTTCTCACTGAAAAGATTGTGCGAGATCTGGGTACTTTGGTGGACAGCTCCCTTATGTTTGACCATCATGTTGCAAAGGTAGTTGGGAAATCATTTTACCTTGTACAACTCATAGCAAAAAAGTATTTCTTCCAGCCGAAAAGAAGTCAGCACCTCTTTATACTCCACACTTATTAGACCCCTTATTGAGTACAAAGCCCCCTTTAGGATGTACCTTCCTAAATATATCAAGCAATTATAAACACCCTCAAGGTTTGTAACTAAAACAATCAGGGACCTAAAAGATCTGAACTATGAAAAAAGATTGGAGGCCTTATTCCTATACTCATTTTCATGCAGACTACTTAGGGATGACCTGTCTCTTGCACATAGTGCCATAAGGGATCCAGTAGTCCAAGATGTGTTATACCTCAATGAGTCAAATAGTTCAGCTAACACAAGGGACAAATCTCTAAATCTAATCAAAAAAAAAAAGACAAAGAGGAGGGATAAGTTTGTCAAACAGTGATTACTCCTTTTCTAGAATAAACTTTCTCTCCATCTTAAGGACTGTGACACAATGTTTGTCTTTACAAACAAGCTGGACAATTGGATGGGTGTTCATCAATTCACCCCTAGTATGACTGGCCTGGACCTTGTTGAAAAACAAACAAGGCTTAAGGGTGGGTACTGGCAAGGAGGAAATGACTAAATGCAGAACAGTAGCTGATTCAACCAGCACCCTGTGACAATACTATAAACCAGTGCCTCACCCCTCAGCTCTTCACGCAAACAGAGAAAAAAAAGCAAAAAAGCACTTCATTGTAATAAGCTGTTCACAAAGATCAGCTTATTAAAGTTAGTTCTACACCCCAAAGCCCTCTTCCTTTAAAGTGAAAAAAAAAACAACATTTCTTCTACTAGCACTCCAACCAGGTGGCCAGATGCACAACACCCTCCCCTACTTCCTGTCCCAGTCATTCAGGTCCCATTGTTGTGCCCTGCCCCATCGCTTCTTCAGCTTATTTTAATAAAGAAAAAATTGTCTTTTTAAACTGTAGCAAACTGCTTGCTACAAATCTGACAAACGGTTTATACATTTTATACCCTGCCTGCATGGAGTGCTAAGGTGCTCATGGTTTAATTTAAAAAAAAAATCTTTTTAAACTGTAGCAAACTGCTTGCTACAAATGTAACAAACATTTGCTACAGTTTATACCCTGTCTGCATGGAGAGCTATGGCGCTCATGGTTTAATAAAAAAAGTCTTATTTTTAAACTGTAGCAAACTGCTTGCTACAAATGTACAAACAGTTACTTCAGTGTATACCCTGCCTGCATGGAGTGTCAGTATTGCATTTAAGAGAGGTTGGGATCAGCTTATCACACCTCCAACACTTAATGCACGGGGAAGTTGCCCCTCTTGCCCCACCCTAACTACACTACTGGCCTCATGGTTCAGTTGCCTTGTAACTCCTATGATCATATAGATATAATTAAATTAATACAAAAAAGTGATACCATCATGTATCAAGTACAGTAGTTTATCAATGTATGATGACATAGTTACAAACTGTCAATTATGAATTATTGTTATCGATATAAATGACAGGAACACATACAATACGTACGTTCCTTCCTCTGTGACTCACTATACTCATGTAGCTGTTTACCTTACAGACAGTACTGTGCTACAGTCAGTATTTGTTGTGAGTCTTTGAAGGTTGAAGAGTAAGTAATGAACATGACGCTATTGTACTGTCATGTCTGGTCAACAGAATTAGTAAAGGGTTTCCAGCACCATGTGAAAATTATATTGGCTTTGTTGTCAGTAAGGGACTGTGGGTATTTTTATATGAGGGGCAGTAAAGCTAGTCTCTTACATGATATATTTTTAATTGTAGAGCTACAAATACAATATTACATGCAATATATGACTTAGTACGTTAATATTCACTATTTCAATAGTTTTCTCTGAATGCTTGCTTTTATAATCTGTATCAGCACCATGTACTTTGTGTTTGCAAGGTAAACATTTGAACCTTTATGCCAACCCCCAACACCAGCTGGATTTGAACCCTGCATTACCTGTCTTCTTTGTCTAAACCCACTGCGCTTACACACCCACTGCAAAACAACAGCTCATGAAGTATATGCAGTGCTACAGCAAAGGCAAATGCAGTGTTACAACATAACTCATAGAGCTTATGTAACTGTTTACTATGCCAGGACTACAAATATGCAGTAACTAAACAACTGTTAATATTCAGACTTAATATGCAGGATTTACTAGCAGAGAGTTACAGGTTATGCACTTGTGTGTTCAGGGTACATATCACTGAAGTTACAGTAGCACCATTTAGTACTTGAACAGGTGTAAACCTGAGGTATCACAGCACTATCAGCTACTTATAATACAGTGTTACATGTACTGTTAAATTTGGTGTTAGTGTAACAGTGAAACACATTTGTATACCAGCAATGCACAATATGCACTTAATGAATAGCCTGCTAATTTGTTCTCTGTAATGTCTGATTTATTATTGCATACTGCAGGTATATTCACTGATGCCAAGATCTGGGTGATGTATTTTAGTTTTAATAATTTTAAACCCTGCTAGGCATAGTCCATTTTCAGAGAACACCTGGGCAAAATGCTCAGTAAATAAATAAAAAAGCATACATTTTACCCAATTTAAGTTAAATAAAAATAGAATAATATAAAAGAAAAAGAAAATCACTTACAGTTATGATCCAAAAATAATTAGTACCACTTTGTGCAGAAACTATTAGAAAAAATAAAACTTGTGGTATTTTTGTAGAGAAAGTGGGATATAGTAGATGTATATCAGATATTAAATAAATGTGATGCTGATACAGTCCACACTAACAAGGTAGAAAGCAGGTGTCCTATTAGGAGACATATATCACTGAGATTAGCTTTTTATTATGGAGGAAAGTACTTTATAAAGGTAAACTGTAATCTGTTGGACAGCATTATCTGTTTATCTATCTATCTATCTATCTATATTTTTTTTTCTCAAGGGGGTACTGAAAAGTTATGGGCAATGTACTATGTAATGCTACAGTTAGAGCAATATGTTAGGAGACTGAAGGAATGAGGTTGGATTTACATATATTTTTTTAAGAGTAATGTTTTTTTTGTTCTTAATTCGTGTGCAAATTTGTTAGGTAGGGGTTAGGTATCATGTTTCCTGTTTTGTTGGAAATCTTGTGTTTCTGGAGAAAGCATTTATTGAAATATCTTAGGGTCTTGTTCTTGTTGCTAGTTCAGAAGGGAGTTATGTCCTAGGCAAGGAATTTCGTGTAGTAGTTTATGCATGGATGTAAGGTGTATGAATCTGGGTTGCTTTCTGATTGATATCTAGTTTAATTTGTTGTGTGCCTTATAGTAATGTGCTAGTGATATGTTTGAGATAATGGCCACAGTGATGTATTTCAAGTTTTATTTTCACATGAACACACAGTAGCCACAGGAAAATACTCCAGTTTACTTCACACAAATGTACAATTGTCCTTCAAACACGTTAATGACAGTTTAAAATAAGTGTATGATAACAGGATAAATTACTTTCTTCCACATACAACCCCACACTTAACCTAGTTATAGCCAAGTACACTATATACATGGGATTATGCTAAAAATAATCACCACAGCAATTTATTTCAAGTTTGTTTCATACAAGAACACAGTAGCCACAATAAAATACTTAAACTTACTACACACAAATTGTAACCTAGTTCTGCAAAAGCAGTTTAAAAGCTGCTTAAAATTAGGAGATGAGAATAGAGTGATACTTTCATCTGCAAAGAGAATCCTCATCAAGCAGTTATAGCCACTTTGCTAACAGAGGATACCTTAGAATATGATTTTGATAAAAAATAATGGCCATTGTAAATGTATTTTGTCTTTGTTTCTTAAAAACAGTAGCTATAGTAAAGCATTCTAACTTACTTCCTTACTTACCTGCTTCATAAAAATAACATTAGTCATATAAAACCAGAATAATGACTAAATGACAGCATTCAGACATTTTTATTGGCAAACAGCCCACATACCAAGCAATTATAGTTACTTTTTAACTATACATATCTTAGATGTCCAGGTATAACAAAATAAAAATTAAATAAAAGTACTCACCCTGGAAAGCCAACCACTGAACATATCTGACTACCTGCCAGAATTTAAAAAAAATTACCTCATCCTAGCACTGCTACTGCTCTTCTGCACTGTGACCAGTTCTTACTGTTTAATATTAGCTGGCTTTCTGTGACATGAGACAGCATAGAATAGAAAGCCCAGTAATCGACTGGTCCAGAGTACAGACTAGCCTGATAGGGTATCACAGCTGTGGCTGCTTTGAATAGATGCACCACATGATGCATGTTTATTTACTTGTTTATTATTTTAGTAAAGAAATATGGCATTTTCTTTACTTAAAAATAAAATAAATACATAAACATCCAATGACACCCCTATTCAAAGCAGAGATGGCTGCACCAACTGCATTAACCTCTTCCTATGCTGGCTGTGAGCCCCTCTGAAGCTGTGGGACCTGAGCAGCTGCCTAAATCACCCCTTTCATAATGAACCACTACAAATATAGCTATAGATATTGAGACAAATATAGAAATAGATACAGAGATAGAGATGGACAGATGCTTTGTAATTCATACACTGGTTTTATAACCCTGTATTGTTTAGGTTTTGGAAAATAACATTAGTAAATATCTGCAATCAATTCAGTGCAGTTCCTTTATTTTCACAGAACACCATTGTTTGTTCATGTTTCATAATGTCATTGAGGTATAATAATGCTAACATGATCTTTACCATTATAACCAAGAGAGCAAATTTTGTGCAGCAATTACACCGGACCACTGCATGGAAAAGCATTAGTTCTATCTGTATGACAGAATTTTAGAAAAACTTTGAAACTGTATTAGAGCTTTGTGAAACATTTTGCCTCCTTCAATTACTGCATGATTTTGTGTCCTATAAATAGCATTTCAAGGCTCATCCATGATAGGTTTTGTTTATTACATATGTGGGAATTAGTGATGTATGATGTTACTGACAGACTTTTTTTCTTTTAGCAGAATAGAGTTGTCATTGCATGTTTGCAAACACTACCATACAAGGTTTGCTATGTTTGACTAATTTAAGAGATTTACCATGCCTTTTCCTTTGTAGCTATAAGTATTTTTCCAGCTGTTCTTATGAAATGCCACAACTCAAAATGGCAATATATTTCTAGATACTCTGACCAGAAAAAGTGACGTGCAACTATACATATCGGTGGCTGCCATCACTATGTAACTGTTATACTGTATAATATGCTAAAGCCATTTTGTAAATGCACATTTTTCTAAAACCACTGATTTCATCCTTCAGTGACTCACCTGAGATGAAAATCAGTTATGCAGTCCATTCTCACATTGAGTTCTAAGTAGCAAAATACTTTGCCAAACATATTGGACTCTTATCAGAGAAACTCATTAAAATAATGTCATTTATTAAAGGTGTATGAGGATTTCTTAAGTTAAATAATTGTAGTCTCGTAAGTGAAGTGCAAAGCTACCTGTCATTTATACATACCTGGTCTATATGTAATAATTATAAATGGGCTTTAAATGATAATACAAGCATTTTCTTCTTATTAAAAATAGATTAACAATTGGGTTTCCACTGAAAGTGTTTTTATATATGTAGAATATGAATGGTCAAATCATGTGTTCAAAGGAGATTGAGTATGTGAAGAATCTGTATGTGTTGATTTGAACTATGAACTATTAAGTAAACTGTGAATAGTGGAAAAGTACTGAAAAACAAGAGCCTGTCAGATGGCAGGAAATGTGCCTTATATGGAAATATATCCAATTTTCTTTCTCTGCCTAGAGATGTAGTAATGTGAACTGCTTCAAGCCTACGGGTAAACCACTGATTGGTTAATTGTCTTTTGTACTATTTTAATTGGTCTAGTTATATTTTTGTACTGTCAGTAGTATCACCAGCATATAAGCTTATGCATTCCTTTGTTCGGGGAGTCTCCCTGGTACTTTCCAGTAGGCTCCCACATGTGTGTAATAAATACTACTGAAAGTGAGGAAGAAGTGTCTTGTCTTCATTTAAGGTAAAAATGCAAACACAACAATTGGTGTCGTTTACTCTGATCTGAATTGACGACTGCGGTAGTTGGGGATTGAACGAAGTACTGCTAGTAAAAGGGCCCATGACAAAATTTTCTGTTCTGGCAGTGTTTCTTTCATTTCCTGTACTCGCCTGCTTTAAAATTTGGTATTGATAATTTTATAGCAATGTAATAATTTCTCTCATTCAGTTGTTTTGAGGTAAGTGGCATGCATTTTTTTTCTGCTATTGATTGTGCAGTATGAGAGTGGGTTAAAACGAAACACTGGTGACATAAGAGTGAAAGGAGATACGAGAATGGGGAAAACAACATTTACAAAACGTCATAGCTACCTCTGTAAAATGCAGAATAGCTTATCATGTGAAAATGGGAGCGAGTGTGGGAATCATAAAAGAGCTATAAAGAGGTACACCAGCTGGTTATATGTATTTTTGTGTGTCCCGGGACAGTTGTATGTTTATAAGTCAGTGGGTCGCCCTCACTGAGGGTGATGGTAAACTCGCCTTTCCAGGGAATGGTAGTTTTAATAAAAATATTTTGCTTAATCTCCAAGGGAAATTAAGGAGAAAAGGGAGAAGAATACCAGGGTTGTGCTGGGCAGCATTTAATGATTGGATGACAGAGGCGAAAGAAAGAGAAAAGGATTCGGTTATTAGTAGTTTAAAGGATAATCAGCTGAAATTAAAAGAGCAACTGAGGGAATTACAACAAACTGCTAGTGACTTAGATATAGTAAACAGTAAATGTTTGAAGGACCCACCCTTTAAGGGGCTTTATCCTGTGAAGGAATTAGCTAAATTACAGATAATTGAATCATCGTAAGACAATAATGCTTGGCTCCCCCACCACCAACTGCACCACCAGTTGCACCCCCACAGTATCAGCCCCCCCTCACTCAACAAGGAGCAGAAGCACAGCAGCCAGATTCCACCACTAAGGACCCCACCCCTAAAGAAAGAGAACGAGCAGGGAGAGTCACTTCAGTGACTCTGATCCAGACACAAGCGATAGAAAAAAGGGACCGAAAACTCGTAGTAAGACTCATAAAGAAGCAAAAGCTGTAATGTATTTTAAGGCTAAACCCTATTATAAAGGTAAAGGAAAATGACATTTACACCGACGAAGGCTTTTTGGTCAGTTCCCTGCTATAATGGACAGCAGGGACGGATATTTTGGACCAGATAAATTTAATCCAGATTCAGGGTTGGAGTCGTCAGATGATGACAGATTGTTACCTTTGAGGGAGGTACTTAACCTGGCTCATTCTAGAAGTGCAAAGGAACCACCGACCATTGTAGTACCTAGGGCATGGTCGGCGGTTGACTTTCAAGCCATTACTAAATCGTTACCGCCCATTCGTACTAATCCAGCTAAATTCCAGCGTGTGCTGGCAGGACATATTTGTTTACAAAATCCTACGATAGAAGAAGTTAAAGCAGTTCTTCAGTATGTCATACTGGCTGATCTGATGAAACGGATTTGGGATTATGCCAATGTCCCTACTCCAATTCCGAAACATGACTCACATGGAGATAATGGGTTTGAAGTGGTTAGATAGCGTTTACTAGATGTTATCACAATAATAGTCCCACCCACACCCAACTGGTCCAAGATCAAGTCAATACTTCAAAAAGAAGACAAACCTGTGGACGAGTATTTAAATCATCTTACTGAAGCCTTTGAGGCTTATTCTGGGTACCCCAATCCCACCGAAGGGCCGGCACAAAGTGGACTGTTGGCTGCTTTTGTAGATGGGTTACGCCCACAAGTACGAGATAAGTTAAAAGAAGTGTGTTTAAACTGGCCTAGATTTGGATTGCATGAATTAGTTATACAAGTGCAATACCTCTCTGACCACTTAGCACAGGAAAAAAAGGATTTACAAGAGAAATTGGTTAAAGTGCAAATTCAGATGTGCACTGCCTTCGGGCAGTGTGGACAGGGAGGATGTGAACGGGGAAGAGGGAGAGGTGGATGCCAAGGGGCTGGAAACCATAACAGACAAAACTGGCAGGAAGATTGATCAGCCACACCCCAAAATCAAACGGAGTGTTTCAATTGCGGCCAAGTAGGCCACTGGCGAAATGAATGTCCGTATCTGGCTGAGCAACCTGCCCCACACACTGATACATCACCTCAGTGGAATTCTAACTGGACTCCATCCAATCAGCAGTCATCACAATGAAGGTTCCCTGAGCAAGGACAACAGCAGTTGTGCCCTTTCATACCTGTGGATCAAGATGGACCACATGTTATGTTACTTGTCAAAAACAAACCGTACCCCTTCTTGATTGATACTGAAGCATCCAAATCCATGTTAGCCGGTGAAGCAGCAATAAATGTCCCCCTCTCCAATAATGTAACCAGAGGGGTAGGTGTCTCTGGCATTCCCATTGAATATTCTGAAACCATCCCAGTCCCAGTGACTTTGGGACCTTTGCAAGACAATCATGCATTTTTAGTAGGACCCTCAGCACCGTTAAATTTATTGGGAAGAGATTTGCTCTGTAAGATGGGAGCAACTATCTTCTGCACTGCTGAAGGAGTATATTTACAAGTACCTTCAGACAAACAGGATAGTATTTTGGCTACTTTTGATGAAAACGTCACTCTGCAAACAATGTGTATGCAGTCTGACCTCGACAAGAATAAGCATTTAACCTCATTACCCTCTCATCTATGGATCACTCATGATAATCATGATGGATTTCTACTTTCAGCCACTCCTGTTAAAATAACCTTAAAGCCTGGAGCAAAGTTACCTCAGGTACCACAGTACCCTTTGATAGTAGAGGCCACATCTGGTATTGCCCCCGTCATTTCTGCCCTGGTGCAACAAGGATTTATAGTACCTACAATAAGTCCATGTAATACCCCAATTCTACCAGTAAAGAAACCTGGTAAACAATCTTACAGATTTGTGCAAGACTTGCGGGAAGTCAATAAAGCAGTCTTGCCTGTTTTCCCAATCGTACCAAACCCAGCCATGATTTTGAGCTGTATCCCACCTACAGCACGTTGTTTTATGGTTATAGATATTTCATCAGCTTTCTTTTCTATCCCAGTACATACAGATAGTCAGTATTTGTTTGCATTCACTTATAAGGGCCAACAGTACACTTGGACCCGACTACCTCAAGGGGTATGTAGAATCTCCAACCTTGTTTTCCAGAGAGATGCATAGACAACTGCAGGATTTACAATTACCGCCACGTTCAGTATTAGTTCAGTATGTAGATGATATTCTTCTTGCTTCACAAGATACCCAGTCTTGTATAGAAGACTCGCTTCTATTTCTAAGATTTTTAGCTGAATGAGGTTTTAAGGTAAATAAATCCAAATTGGAGTTTACTCAAGAAAACGTACAATACCTGGGCCATATCATTTCTACAGGTTCACATCAAATCCTTCCCAGCAGAATCACCGCTATTCAAACTGCTCCCCACCCTGTAACTCAGAGACAACTCAGGGGATTCCTCGGCCTAGCAGGTTATTGTAGTCAGTGGGTGCCCAATTTTTCAGAAATTTCGGCTCTTCTGTTACAGCACTTAAAAAAGGAGGTCACAGACCCTCTGTCTTGGTCCCCTAAACATGAAACCACCTTTCAGGCTATTAAAAAGGCATTGATTAACCCACCTGCCCTGGGGCTCCCAGATTACTCTAAACCTTTTGTTTTCTTCTGTTGCGAAAGAAATAAAACTGCCTTGAGCCTACTGGCGCAAGCGCGCACAGGAGGGTATCGACTTATAGCATATTACAGTACTCAGTTAGACCCTGTTGCTTCTGGCTACCCATCCTGTTTACATGCAGTAGCAGCCACTGCTGTTTTGATAGATATGGCAGCACCATTGACATTAGGGCATGACACTATATTAGCGGTACCTCATGCGGTACAAACATTACTTTTAAAAACAAAGACTCAATATCTTTCTAATGCATGCCTCACTAAATATGAGTTAAGTTTATTAAGTAATCCCACAATTCAAATTACACATTGCCCACCACTAAACCCTGCTTCATTAATTCCAACTAGTGACGAGGGCGAACCACATGACTGTGTGCTTGTAGTTAACACTATTTTGTCTCCTAGATTAGATTTGCAAGATGTTCCTTTGCTTAATCCTGATTTAGTTCTTTTTGTGAATGGATCCTGTTTACGAAATACTTTTGGTGAACTTCAGGCTGCATGGTCAGTCTACTCGCCATCTCAAGCTTTGCAAACTGGACAATTACTGCCTGGTACTTCTGCACAAGCAGCGGAATTAGTGGCACTTTTGCATGCATGTAAAATGGCCAAAGACAAATCTGTTACTATTTATACTGACTCACGTTATGCCCATGGTGTTGTTCATGATTTTGGTACTCTATGGAAGAAAAGGGGGTTTTTGACATCTTCTGGGGCGCCAATAAAAAATTACCTGTATATTGATCACCTCTTGCAGGACTTATTATTACCTTCCAAAATTGCTGTTGTTAAGTGTGCAGCTCACCAGTCTAATGACTCCCTAGTAGCTAAGGGAAATAATTTAGCTGACTGGGCTGCTAAGCAGGCTGCTCTTTCGAATACTGTTCAGGGAAAATTTTTGCAGCCTATTTTACAAACACTTACTTTTAACACCACTGTATTGAAAGCTTTACAAAGTGAAGCATCGAAATCAGAAAGAAAAACATGGCTGGCCCATAATTGTTTTCAACATTCCAATTCAATTTGGCAGCACCCAGATGGCAGATTAATTTGCCCCATATCGATGTTAAATTCTCTTATAAAAGCATACCATTTGCCAGCTCATGTCGAGGTACAAGCATTGATTAAACAAATCCAGAAGGATTGGTTTGCCCCAGGACTTTCTGCTTCTGTGCAACATTTTTTGAGCACGTGCTCCATTTGTTTACAGCATAACATTTCAAAGGGCACTCTGGCTCCCGCTCAACCTGTGCCAAAACTAATGGGACCATTTTGTGCCTTACAATGGGACTTTGTTGAACTTCCACCTTGTGCTCATTTTAAATATGTTTTGACTATTGTTGATATTTTTTTGGGATGGTTAGAAGCCTACCCATGTGCTAAGAATGATGCTATTTCAGTTACAAAAAAGTTTTGTTATGAATTGATACCTCGTTTTGGTGTTCCTTGTCAAATATATTCTGACCGAGGGACACATTTTACTGCTAAGTTAGTTGATTCATTGTGTAAAATGTTAGGCATTACTATGAAATTTCATTGTCCATACAGACCACAGGCATCAGGTATAATTGAACGTATGAACCAAACTTTGAAAACCAGACTTGCAAAAGTCACTTCAGAAACAGACCTAACTTGGGTACAGGCCTTACCACTAGCTTTACTTTCTATGCGGTCACAACCGTATCCTACTAAGGGTCTTTCTCCACATGAAATACTCATGGGTCGCCCTTTGCGTATGTCCATGACACCTCCACCACCTTTTTCTGAATATGATGCATTTGATAATGACATTCTTTTGTATTGCAAATCTCTTGTTTCTTTCTTACAGTTTCACCACCGACAAGTAGCAGTTGCTCAATAACTTCCTGATCCTTTTCTAGCATCCGCTTTGCAACCAGGGGATTGGGTCTATGTTAAATCTTTTTCTAGAAAAACAGCACTCCAGCCATGCTGGAAGGGGCCCTTCCTGGTTCTTCTAACTACATCATCTGCTGTGCCACTGCAGGGATCTCCAACTTGGATCCACATTTCACACATCAAAAAAGTTGTGCCGTCTGAAGATCAACAGCCTTTACCTTTTTCAACTCCAGATTCTCCTCCTATTGCTACACGTACTTGAAGTAGAACTGTTCCAGTACCTGACAATTCCTAATATTTACCCTTTTGGAAAACTCCAAACTTCTGACACTACACAGACTCAACCACTATTTCCACACAAATACTGAACAATCGTTTTGGTGATCATTCTTGTTGTACTGTTATTTTTGCTGTGGCCATTTTTATTTCCTGCTCCATCAACACATCACACCACATGAGCCATTTGGCACCCACCTTTCAACACCTATCACGCCATCAAATATGTTTATGCTTCTACATTTAACGTCTCTAACTGCTGGATCTGCACTTCTATCCCCTCCGTGCATGGGGGATTGTCATTGGCTGCGGCTCCACTAAGTATCATTGATACATGGACTAGTCTACTTGACAACACTGCTAACATTACATCCATTAAATCTATTGCATTACAACTTTCTCTCCATCGTAATGGCTCTCTGTGTTTTCAATGGAATTACTCAAGTCAACATCACTGGACTTGAAAAATGGGACAAAGTATCTGCAATACGACAATCGAATACCAGTGCAATTATACAGAAAGAAAACGCTTAGCTTTAGGTTGTTGAGTTTCATTTGATGACATTCAGCCGATACTGACAAATGCCTCATTATTTGGTTCTCGCAAAATCATATCTCTTGCCATATTCCATGGCATAACCACAGGCAGTGACCACTCTTCAAATGTTACCACCTTGGTACAAGACTGTTATTTTATATGTGGAGGAAGAGCCTATAAATGACTACCAGAGAACTGGTCTGGTAGCTGCTTCTTAGGTTATCTAGTTCCAACCATCCGACATAAATCTGCCTTACCCCAAGGGAAAATCCGGAATGTGCGAGAGGTTAAAAAGCCTACCAATCTGTTAGGCCAAATCGATGCATCATGAATTTATCATCATGACTTAGCTCATGCTGGCACTAAAGGACTGTCTCATATGGACTTGGGTGATGATGTCATATCATGGGCTGGTATAATCCCAGCATACGGAGCAGCGAAATCAATCTGGGAACTGAGAAAACTGTCTAAATTGCTTGCGGTATTAAGCAATGCCACATTTTCTGCTTTAGAACTAGTGACTGATGAACTGACTGGCATGAGAGCTGTAGTCCTCCAAAATCGCATGGCTCTCGATTTCACCCTAGCAGTGAAAGGCGGAACTTGTGCATTAATCCAGGAGGAGTGCTGTATGTTTATTTCTGATAATCAGCACGAAATTGAAAGTCATCTCAAACTCATTCAGAGAGTCTCTGAGCTCTCTAAGGCCAAGGAGGCCGATAACTCAACATGGGCATGGTTAACTAACCTGTTTTCAGGTTGGGGAGGTGGACTTTTAAAGTTAATCCTATTAATTGCAGTATTAGCTCTTGTTGCTTTTCTTGTTGTGTTTTTAATCAAAGCATTGATTTTGAAATGAATGTATTTCAAGACTGAAAGTCATCTTGAACTCATTCAGAGAGTCTCTGAGCTCTCTAAGGCCAAGGAGGCCGATAACTCAACATGGGCATGGTTAACTAACCTGTTTTCAGGTTGGGGAGGTGGACTTTTAAAGTTAATCCTATTAATTGCAGTATTAGCTCTTGTTGCTTTTCTTGTTGTGTTTTTAATCAAAGCATTGATTTTGAAATGAATGTATTTCAAGACTACTAAAAAGATGCCAAAGTTTTATATGCCTACAGTAATGGATGATGAAGTTAAAATATGTGACAATGTTGAAGGAACTAGCCACATGGTCATGTTAGACCTAGGGCAAATGTATGAAAGATTAAATGGTGATGCTTACACAGCATCAAATGGGGAATTGTAGAATATGAATGGTCAAAGCATGTGTTCAAAGGAGATTGAGTATGTGAAGAACCTGTATGTGTTGATTTGAACTATGAACTATTAAGTAAACTGTGAATAGTAGAAAAGTACTGAAGAACATGAGCCTGTCTGATGGCAGGAAATGTGCCTTATATGGAAGTGTATCCGATTTTCTTTCTCTGCCTAGAGATGTAGTAATGTGACCTGCTTCAAGCCTATGGGTAAACCACTGATTGGTTAATTGTCTTTTGTACTATTTTAATTGGTCTAGTTATATTTTTATACTGTCAGCAATACCACCAGCATATAAGCTTATGCATTCCTTTGTTTGGGGAGTCTCCCTGGTACTTTCCAGTAGGCTCCCACATGTGTGTAATAAATACCACTGAAAGTGAGGAAGAAGTGTCTTGTCTTCATTTAAGGTAAAAATGCAAACACAACATATAAAATCATTAAATGTTTTAAAAATTATAATTATTCAACTCAAATACAAGAGTTAGAGATTATTTAGGGGACTTATATTGTCTATTTTAATATACTTTCTGCAACCAGTCATAAACTCATTACAACTCATTACATTATAGAGAAGCAACATAAGTAAGTATGTTTTAATAACATTTATGCATTTATCAATGGTGTTTAAAAGTCATTGTTCTACAAAACATAGGCAGTGTCTTGAACTTACCATGCCATGCAGTACATGTTATCTGTTCATTCAGAGATGACAGACAAATGGAAAACATCAACACCAATTTCATTTAAAATGTTTGCCTTGGATTGGATTATAAGTAAATAGTGCATGAGGCAAAAACCCTTGCATTGCAAGGGGGGATTCGTTCCCCATAATACACGGGGCTTTAAATTTAACTTTTCTTTGTATAGTCACCCAAAGGGGACTTTTGCAGAATCAGGCAATGTTGAAGGCTACCATAACTGGGATATAATACTTAAATTAGTCTGTAACTATAACAATTCACTTTCATGATAAGTAGGAATTCTCTATCTGGAAGTAAAATAAAAGATAATTACACTAAATGTAATCTAAAAAAGCTTTAGCTATAACATATCTGGACTTTACTCTGTTGTATAGTAGTGCTTATGAAAAGCTCTGGGTTTGATATACATATTTTAAAACATTTAATAATACTATATGAAGTACTGTTTTTATGAATATCCCCCAGTAAAATTTGTGAATGAACATGTAACTATGTTTTATGTATTTTTGTGATATGAATAACTATAATAAAATAAGACCAAAAGAGATGTCAAAAGTAATGAAATTATGTATGAAGCAAAATGGAATTGAGGAGTCCCACTTTGGGTATAATACAGTGGAAAAAAATATTTGTGCTTTTAATAACATCAGGTGAGAAATAGCTAGACGTACTGCTTATAGAAAGAAAATACTTCCTTCACTGTCTTTCAGATATGTAAGGTTTCTATCTGCCTAGAAAACATGTATGTATGTCTTTTGGCTTATCCCAATTAGGGGCCGCCACAGCGGAACTCCGGTCTGCTAATGATTGGCCGTTGATTTTTACGATGCCGAGTTGCCAGCCCGATGCCCAGCCTTCAAAGAAGGCGCACCCATTCACGAGGCACACCCATTCACACATGCACCTATCTGCATGTCTTTAGATGTCATGACTGCAGAGAGGACATGCAGACTCCACACAGAAGAAGCTCCAGCCGAGAATCGAAGAGGAGAACCTCTTGCTGTGAGGCGACAATGCTAACCGCTGCAGCACCGCAGCCCATATCTGCCTAGAAAACATGTGCATTCCAATAACGTTTAAAGAAACAAAAGACAAAACATTACTCAAACTATAAATTACTTCAGAAGCAAAAATATGTGTATAAATGGAAGTATTTATTTTATTCCAAAGCTATAAATTATACACATAAACACTTGCATTCAATGTTCTGAATACAGACATGAGAAAAGAAATGTGATATCCATGTGAGGAAAAAGGCGAATGAAGACACTAAACAACTAAATATACAAATCCAGATACCAACAAGATTTTATTTATTTTTATTTTATTTTACATTTGTTGACCGGGATAGTCCGACTGGATGCATGTCCATTTTCAGCGGCGGCCCGGGGAGAAAAGCTCTAAGGGTATGCAGATACAGCATTACATAATACCAGCATTACATATTACAAACAGACTATTTACAGAGATTATATAAGTAAGCAAGTTAAACAAGTTCCACAGGCTACAGTTAATCCTGAGCGCAAGTCAGGATTAAATTAAATTACACAGTAAACTGGTTAACAGATTTTTACACATTCTAAAGAGAGTTAGCCAGGCTTGATACATTGACATAGCCAGTTAAGTGACAAATGTTGTTTGAGTCTAGTTTTAAATTGACCTAAGGTGGAAAGTAAGGTAATAAGATGAAAAAGTCTGCTATCATGCTATGAGACTATTTGATAATAAGGCTGTACTTCCAGGTACTTTTCTGTTTAACTGGAAAACAGCATTTCCTCTGAATGTTCTGGTGCCAATAGAATTTTCAATGTGACTCACAGCAATTCAAGTTTTTGACTTGTAGAGATACGCTTCAGCTCTCTCTTCTTCAAGATCATGGCTGCCACTTGTCTCTAGATTGTATCGATCTGACAACAATATAAAGCAGAGCTGAGTATCACATTAAGTCTGTCTGGCCAGTAAAATTGATTATGTAGAACTAAATCAGATTATGGAAGTATCTAGAACAGGATTCATAATTTAAGAGTTTAGTGCAAAGCTTTTTACTGTGCTGAGAAATGTTTTAATTTTTTCCTTTAACAGAGCATGCTGAAAAGGTATAGCAGTGATCTGTGCTGAAATTCTTTGTGTATAATGTTTATACTGCTATAGAGGGATTCTTCTATCTTAGAAGTATCTGAAAAGCCTGCTTTGGAAAGTGTCTCACTACAGATAGGCTCAGATGTCATTAGAGAATTGTTTATTTGTAAAACAAAAGGAGGATGTTAGCACTAACCTATGTTGTTGCTGCAGACACCAAATATTTACATTAACTCAAAGTGTCCTGACTTTCACTTGACAGAGTAGAACTGTTACTATCAGTAATTAGTGCTACTGCAATAATAAACTGTTAGAAGAAATAATACAAAAACACATGGCCCTGTGTTTGTGTGTGTGTGTGTGTGTGTGTGTGTGTGTGTGTGTGTGTGTGTGTGTGTGTGTGTGTGTGTGTGTGTGTGTAGTGTGTGTCTACTCACTTTTGGGAAAACATCAATGTTCCAAACATTGACCACAAAACATCAAAACATTGGCATGCAAATATGCATGAACCTTCCAAGAACCTCAGTGCACACAAAATCTAAAAAATGCACCTCCCACATCCCATGCTAATTGTATATGTTAACTGTGAGATCGCACAATCCCCCTTTCTCATGCATCTCTTGGCCGTCTGCATAATCAACCAAACTGTGCCAACAATACAGAAGCTGACCTAAGCTCAAATCAATCACTGCAAGGGAGCCTATATATACATATATGTATTCAAACCATTACTAAAAGTCTTCCTCTCTGCCTGCTCCTCATCTGGGACATAGCTTCTCCTAACACCCTTCATCACCTTTCTTATACCTCCCTTTAAAGGACAAAATCCCTTATCTTGCTTATCCCCTTCTAATACCTCACATTATTGTAGTACTTAAACTACTATACCTATTTCTAATTAGCACAACCTAATTACTATTTCATCACTGCTTCTCTGTTAACAGTCAGAACTTGCTTACTCCCTTTAATACCTCACTCTACTGTATTCTTAAATTACTTATACACCACTCTTCTAACTGCAAAGTCTCAGTATAAGGCTTGTAAATTTAATGTTTGTGAATATCAATACAAATGTTATTATCAGTAAAAAACAAAGCAGGAGGTAACAGCCATGGCTATGTAGAATGACATCTTTATTAGTAAAAGAGGTGAGCGCTTTCGTGGCACCAGCCACTTCATCAGGCAATCAAAGAACAGTAAAACACAGCATTTATACCAAGCTCATCATTACCATCAACTACCCAATTAATCCTTAAAACCATATACCTAGTATAAAACGTTTTATACCTAGTGTGAAAAATTTAAAAGCTTAAAATGAAAAACAGCTTGACAATAGAAACAGCATATCACATCATACAACTTAATATTTTCAATATAAAAGTATCAAAAAGTATAAAAGGTGGAAGGGGGGTGCTACCTACTATTTCTTTAAATCTCTATTTAGAAGAATTGGTTTAATATTAATTTTGTCATTCAGGCCTACCTCAATATTAGCTCATAGCCTTATAATCCATTCTAGTTCCCTAGTTTAAACTCTATTCCTAACATCTCCACCTCTATTGTCGGTATAGACCTTATCTATTACTAAAATTAAAAATGTGTGTGTCTCATCATGGTCCCTCACAGACAGGACAGACTGGAATATACTATGTGCTGAGAATGATGTTAAAAGGCTGGTAGGTGAGACCCCGAAGTTTGCTTTTAAGAATAAAAAATCTATGAAAAGATTATTATGTGGACCACAACTCATGGAAACAAGAAGAGAAAATGCAGTCAGATATGGAACCTTCCACTGTAATAAATGTAATTACTGCACCTTCGTTGACACTGGAAGTAGATTTCTACATTCAGATCTAAAGAAGGAGTTTACCTTCAGAATAATAGCTAACTGTGACAGTATGAATATTATATACTTGGCACACTGCACAGTCTGTCCTGCCTTCTATGTTGCAATGACAACGCGAAGGCTGACAGACCGAATGAGGGAGCATATATATGATATCACCAAAGAAATAGAGACAAATGCCTTAGCCAGGCATGTGAGGGACCATGATGAGACACACAATTTTTATTTTTAGTAATAGATAAGGTCTATACCGACAATAGAGGTGGAGATGTTAGGAATAGAGTTCAAACTAGGGAACTAGAATGGATTATAAGGCTACGAGCTAATACTGGGGAAGGCCTGAATGACAAAATTAATATTAAACCCATTCTTCTAAATAGAGATTTAAAGAAATAGTAGGTAGTACCCCCCTTCCACCTTTTATACTTTTTGATACTTTTATTTTGTATGTATTAAGTTGTACGATGGAATATGTTGATTCTATTGTCAAGCTGTTTTTAATTTTAAGCTTTTAAATTTTTCACACTAGGTAGAAAACGTTTTATACTAGGTATATGGTTTTAAGGATTAATTGGGTAGTTGATGGTAATGATGAGCTTGGTATAAATGCTGTGTTTTACTGTTCTTTGATTGTCTGATGAAGTGGCTGGTGCCACGAAAGCGCTCACCTCTTTTACTAATAAAGCTGTCATTCTACATAGCCGTGGCTGCTACCTCCTGCTTTATTTTTTACTGTTCATTTCATTGTTGTTGGAGGTAACTCTTGCCAGCACCATTTGGTTTTTACTGCGGACACATTTTATTATACTGACTACTATCCTATGTAGTCACTGAAACTACATTAAAAATGTTATTCTAAGTATTGATTGCATTAAATGTGATACATTGCAGTTTCTCTTTCCAGGCCTCCAGTGAACATGAGCTGTGCCCTGTCAGACTTTCAAAGTAAATAAATGTCAATAAATAAATAAACTGAAAGCATTGTCCAAATCATTGACTACATATATGGTTGAACACAAAATAAAAAAAAAAAAAACGAAAATAAGTATTTACTGTTGAGATGTTCCCCCATCATCCCCCACATCACTTAGTAGTTAATATACCAATTCCAAGATCGCACAACAGTAGAGGAAGGGACGAACTTCCTTACCTCACTTCTCAGCAATCTCAGTCTAAAATACAGGACGAGTGGTAACATACCACTCAATTAAACAAATTTGATAAAAATAAATGATCGATTCCATCTCAAGGAAATTAGCCAACAACCAAAAATGCTGCTCCCATAAACACACACACACACACACACACACACACACACACACACACACACACACACACACACACCCTGTGTATATATATATATATATATATATATATATATATATATATATATATATCAGTTATTGGATTCACATAACATACCTTCACTTATACCACATTGCTCTCCTGCTACTTTTCCAAGCTTAGAGAAACCTTAATGTCATGTTTATTAGGTTCATAGGTTCACAGGTAAGTACCTGGCTAGCTGCCCTTGCAGGACATTTTAACCCTAGCCAGTTTCCCTTTTTTGTGTTCAAATTAACTTATCTCATTTGGTTAGCGTTTGGTTTTACTCATCCCATGATTGATAGTTATGTATTACCCCGAATGAGAATAACTGGTATCACACCAAAAATAATTACCCCTAATGAGAATAACTGGTATCACACCATAAATAATTACCCCTAATGAGAATAACTTTTATCACACTATAAATAATTACACCTAATGAGAATAACTGGTATCACACCATAAATAATTACCCCTAATGAGAATAACTGGTATCACACGATAAATAATTACCCCTAATGAGAATAACTGGTATCACACCATAAATAATTTAAGGGGACTCTTGCATAGGATACAACATTTAGGAGCTGCCTTTGTCCATTAGGAGTACAGGGGCAGTCCTGTGGTAACTTTTCTGTTTCCCATCCAGAGATCCAAGTTGCACTTGAATATGGACGAGAAGAACATTGTTGTATGTAGAGGGGGAGTCAGTTCCACAGCAGTGGAATCCTCTGCAAGATATACATTTTTCTCCAAACCTTCTGTTGATGTTGCAGAAGAGGTTTAGATCCATAGACCAAGTATTTCTGATGCCTTTTAACTTGCTGATGTGCAGTAAATCCATTGGTATTGAGTCAAGGATGCCTTGTACGCCAGACACAGGTCACCTACTAGCAGCCTGTAGGATACAGAATATCACACTGCTCAACCATACCAAATTCCTTGGTATTTACCTGGTTTGAGGCCAATATAATGGGGTGCCATGAATTTCCGAGTGGAGCCTTCAATTCTCAATTTTTTTTTTTAATTTTGACTTATGGCTGACGTCATCATGCATAGCTAGCGTATCACGCAATGTCATCAATGTGCAGGGGCATGTGTAATGACCCACAAAAAGCAGCAATTACTCCAACTCCTCAAATACTCCAACAAAACAAGGCAAATGAAGCAATAAATATTCCGTTTATTTCTCACAAGGTAAGCTCTTTCGTCTCAACACCCTTTACAACGAGACTTCTTCAGACAATACTTTCACATAAAAAACAGTCTTTTATACTATCAGTAGTAAATCACATGACAATCTAAAAAGCATCACTTAAATAATTACTGAATAATGTCATATAAAACTTTAAAATACATACATATACTGTAAATAAAGCCATGCACTGATGTGAATGAATAAAATAAATACTAATGTTTGAAACCTCTTCTTTTCAAATACATTACAAATTCTTCCCTGTTATTAAGGCCAGGGGGGAAACAAGCATTTAGCCTAACTTGCCATGAATACTCTAACCAGCCTAACTCTTCCTCTATATTCATATAGAATACTGTGTCATTTAATTTTTCTAACACCAAAAATTTAAAATTAACTTTACATTTTTTGGTTTTATAATGCTTACTCATAGCATTCTTTTCATCCTCAATTTGAATTGCATATTTGTGTTCACATATACGTCGATATAATTCTCTTGAAGTTCTGCCTATGTAAAATGCATTCCATTCCAAACATATAATTAGATAAACCACATTCTTAACTTTACAGTTAAATAAACCTGGGATTTTAACAGTATTGCTTCCCACTTCATACTAATTAGTATCTACATACAAGTAATTACACATATTGCAATTTAAACACTTAACCATCCCACATTTAGAATTGGTCTGTTTACTGAAATTAAGCTTAGACTGGAAATAATTTTTAAAACTCATCCCCCTTTTTTGAATAAAACTTGGACCATTTCCAATCTTGCCCAGCAGTTCTTCATTCGTTTTAAAAATGCTCCAGTTGTGGGTAATGACACTCTTAATAGCTTTGGAATCTACACTATTGTGAATAGCCATATAAATATTACGTTTATATTTACTGTTCATAACTTTCGTATTACTTTGACTTTTTCTAGCTCCCATTTCTTCCTCACATAATTTGTCCATATGAGACTTAGGATAGCCTCTTTTTAACATCTTATTGCACAACTGTTTTGCTTCCTCCTCAAAATAATTTTCTTTCATAGTTAAATCAATTATTCTCCTTAGCTGACTTTTAACTATGTTCAATTTAGTATGTTCTGGATGCATACTTGAATAATGCAAGTACATATTATTCTGTACTTCTTTTTTATATATTTTGGTCAATAGTCTATTTTCTTCCTTAAACACTACTAAGTCCAAAAAAAAATAACTTGTTCATAACTTTTATGATGGGTGAATTTAAGATAAGTGTACACATTATTAATATAACTGATGAAATTATTTAACTCCTTTTCTGTTCCTCTCCATAACAGAAAAATATCATCAATAAATCTAAAAATCTTAATAATTTTATCTTTAAAACCACTATTCAAAATGTGCATTTGCTCCCGTCCTTGCATAAACACATTGGCATAACTGGGGGCCAACGCCACCCCCATAGCTACGCCATTGGTTTGCAAATATATTTCTTCTTTAAAAATCATAAAATTATAACTCAGCACAATATCTATCATTTCCATCAGAAGACTGATTGTACTGGAAGACAAAACACCTGATTTTAACAATTCAAGCCTCACTATTTCCATTCCCTCTAAATTGGGAATCATAGTGTACAAAGACTTAATATCTAATGTTACCATAATATCTGTGGTCTCTACATCCAAGTCTCTTATTTTAGCTAGAAAGTCAAAGCTATCTTTAATATGAGTGACATGTTTAGGTATAACCTGTTGTAAATGTTTATCTGCATAAACTGACAATGCCTCAGTTTTACTATTTTCACTGGACACTATAGGTCTTAGAGGAGGGTTGTTTAAATTCTTATGGATCTTTGGAATTCCAAAGACCCTACTTAACTAGGAATTACTATTACTTAAACTTTTTTTGATATTCTCTTTAATTCTCCCTGTCAAAAACCACTCCTCTATACAAGCGTCTATCATTCTATATCCCTGTTTCATCTTTGTCATATTTATTTTCTTATAAAAACTTTCATCTGATAACAACTCAAGCATTTTAATTTCATAGCCTTAGTGTCCAATGCAACAATAGCACCTCCCTAGTCAGCCTTTAAAAACAATACATCTTTATTCTTAATGAGCTTATCAAAATTTTCTTTTTTGCTACACAATGCCAGGAGTTTAAATCTCAAAATGCATGCACTCGAAGCACTCCTAAGTATGGAGAACATCGACATCTGTGCAGTAACTGAAACCTGGTTCAAGGCTCCAGAGAGCACTCCAGCACTACTGGGCTACAACTCATACCACACATTTCAGCCACAGAACACAGACCGAAACACAAAAGGAGGGGGTGTATACATATTCATCAAGGATACGCACACCTCCAGGTTAGTGGCACAGCAGGATACCTCTGAGATCATCCATGTGCAACTAACATCGGGCATATCTGCAATGCAAATTGTGGCCTGCTACACATCACCCTCCATGACCCAGGACCTCCACTCTGCCTTTCTGGAGACACTGGAAAACATGAAGGTCCTACCGAACACCCTGATCTTGGGAGATTTCAATTACCCTACCATTAACTGGGAAAACTACTTGAGTACAAACTCCCAGGCTCAGCGCTTCCTGGAATTTATCAACTTAAATGCCATAGATCAGCTGGTAAACTCCCCTACCAGAGGCCACAGCATATTGGACCTGGTCATTACCAACATGGGTGACAGGTGCTCCGTACTGGAGGTCAACCAGTCACTGGTTAGATCAGACCATAAATTAATCACCCTGGATGTCCACACCTCACCACCACCCCCAACCAAGGAAACCACAGTGAAAAACTTTTCTAAAGCAAACTTCGCCTTACTTAAGTCAGAGGTGGTAAGTTTCGCAGCCCCCACGCTAAAGGATAACACTGCCCAAGATGCAGAATCCTTTACAATTGCACTCTATGAGCACCTACAAGGATGCATGGATCATGCCATCCCTAGCAAAACCAAGACTCACTCCCCTGAGAGAAGGAAACCAGTCTGGTGGACCCCTGCCATAAACAGGTTATACAACAAAAGGGGGAAACTAGTTCAGAAAAAAAGCAAATCCCAAGAAGGAAAGACATCCCTGATCAGTATCAGTAAGAAACTAAGGTCCCTCATAAGATCATCCAAGGTTAACTTCGAAAGAAAAATAGCCAAGGACTCGAAAGATAACAACAAAGCCTTCTTTAGCCATGTCAAAAATCTAAGTGGCAACTCACAGATATGCTCTGAGATAGTGCAAAATAGCACAAAATATACTGAACCTACTGATATTGCCAACATACTCGCAGATAGATTCAGTGCAAACTTCACCTACCTCTCACCTTCAAAAGGGCCCACAACAATACCGGAAAGGTGTAGTGTCCCAGAAATCACAGAAGCACAGGTGAAAACAGCCCTTTCAAAAGCCAAAAACACAGCATCAATGGGGCCAGATGGTGTCCCAGGCTGCGTCTTGCACGAACTACAGAATGAACTAACCCCCCACCTAAACACGCTGTTCAACCTCAGCCTCTCCACAGGCTATTGCTGCATCTTGCACGAACTACAGAATGAACTAACCCCCCCACCTAAACACGCTGTTCAACCTCAGCCTCTCCACACGCTATGTGCCCATAGAATGGTGCACAGCAATGGTTATTCCGCTCCACAAAGGAAGAGCCAAAACTGACCCTGGTAACTATTGCCCCATAAGCCTGACTAGCCTGGTCTGCAAGGCTATGGAGCGCATCATCATGAAACTCATTAACAAAGACATTGGGAACCTCCAAACACTTGACCCGACCCAGTTCGGCTTTGTTAAGGGCAGATCATGCCTACTAAACCTGGTTGACTTCTTCGAGACAGTTACCAAGGCCATAGACGAGGGAAAGGTGGTTCACACAGCCTACCTTGATCTCGCCAAGGCATTTGACACAATTCCTCACTCGGGTATTATAGAAAAACTCACCAGCTTGAACATAAACCCCTACGTCACAAGATGGATTGCCAACTGGCTTACAGACAGAACTCACACGGTAAGAATAGCGGGCTCCAGTTCTGACTCTAAACCAGTCACAAGTGGTGTCCCGCAAGGCTCAGTTCTGGGACCCATACTGTTCGGCATATATTTCTCAGAAGTACAGGCAAACACAGCAGGACTATGGCTAACCAAGTTTGCCGATGACTGCAAACTAGGAGCCATAATTGACTCTCCGGCTGACAAGGACATCCTCCAAAAAGGCCTTACTGAGACAGACACCTGGTGTCAAAGTCATGGCCTCAAGATAAATGCCAAAAAATGCATAGTCATCCTGTCTGGGAGAAACAAAACACCCATGAATTACCACATACGCGGCAGCTCCCTTAATACAGAAGAGGTAATAAGAGATTTGGGGACCCAGGTAGATAGTAATCTCTCCTTTGACAATCATATTGCCAAAGTAGTTAGGAAATCATTCTATGTGGCCCATCTAATTACTAAGGGGTTCGCATCTAGAAATAAAGGGATTATAGTGCCCCTCTACTTGTCACTCATCAGACCCATCATAGAGTACAATGCCCCATTTGGGATGTACCTCACAAGACACTTCCAACAGCTTGAAAGACCACAAAAGCACCTCACCAAGAGGATTGCTGGCCTCAAACATATGTCCTATGCAGCCCGACTGAAAAAACTCCGGCTGTACTCAGTGGCATATCGCTTACTCAGAGGTGATCTCTGCCTGACTTACAAAGCCATGTCCAACTCAGAATTGATGAACATGCTCCACCTAAAGAAATCCAAGTCACTGCAGCCACGCACTCTAGTGAGCTAAACCTCGCCACAACAATAAATAGAACATGCTGGAGGAATAGATTCCTGTCACAGAGACTCCCCATGCTTTGGAACAAAATTCCTAACTACATTAGGCAGAACCCCTCACTAACACTCTTCAAGAGAAGCCTTGACGAGTGGATGGGTAACAGAAAGTACACCCCTGGGATCACTTCATTGGCTCTGCTTGACAGAGGCTCAGTTAATTAATCAATGGGGCGGCGAAAGCCAACACACTCTGACTAGGCTTATAAATGCCCCCGGGCAGATAACCTAGTACCTACCTATGAACCTATGAACCAATTTTAGACATGTTGTAATATTTAAATTCAGACTGATTTTCAAACATTTCTATCAATTGAGCTTCACACAAATTTAAAAAAGCTTCCAAATCTTTGTGTAATGGTGGATTATAACTGCTTGGCTTATAGAAATGCAACTTTTCACTAACATCATTATTACCTTTGTTAAACAAAAGCTTAAAAAATAACATTCTAACATAGCTTCTAAGCTCATTGAATGTTTGTAATTTATTAGCTCTTTGTGCTGGCACAAAATTCCAGCCTTTGCCCAAAACCGAACATTCAACATCAGATAAAACATATTTAGAGAGATTTATAATTTTGAAACTATCAGTACTTAAGTCCTCCATCACTGCTTGCTGCGGTTCCAATTCGATTTGTTCTGGCCTCTCTTTACAAATCCATTTTTTGTTGTGCTCTTGTTGATTCTGGCACCATTTGTTATTTGAGGCTATTCCTTTGGATGTTACCTGGGCCCAGGTTCTTTCACCTCCTTCCTTCCTTTGATATATCTGGATTAACTGCCCTTCCTTTTTGAAGCCATTCATAGCAGTACTATTTCCTGGTTCTGCAGTCTCTTTGCTAATACTGTTCAAGTTAATAATACTTGTAACACTACTAGTCGCTCCTACAGAGACTTTTTTTTGGTTTTGTTACTTTTTTGGCCAGATATTTCTGTAACATTTTGAGTGTTTTTATTTAAAAATGTTTGGTTTTGGGCAAAGGCTGGAAGTTTGTGCCAGCGCAAAGAGCTAATAAATTACAAACATTCAATGAGCATAGAAGCTATGTTAGAATGTTAAATGTTAAGCTTTTGTTTAACAAAGGTAATAATGATGTTAGTGAAAAGTTGCATTTCTATAAGCCAAGCAGTTATAATCCACCATTACACAAAGATTTAGAAGCTTTTTTAAATTTGTGTGAAGCTCAATTGATAGAAATGTTTGAAAATCAGTCTGAATTTAAATATTACAACATGTCTAAAATTGAAAAAGAAAATTTTGATAAGCTCATTAAGAATAAAGATGTATTGTTTTTAAAGGCTGACAAGGGAGGTGCTATTGTTGCATTGGACACTAAGGACTATGAAATTAAAATGCTAGAGTTGTTATCAGATGAAAGTTTTTATAAGAAAATAAATATGACAAAGGTGAAACGGGAATAGAATGATAGACGCTTGTATAGAGGAGTGTTTTTTGACAGGGAGAATTGAAGAGAATATCAAAAAAAGTTTAAGCAATAGTAATCCCAAGTTAAGTAGGATCTTTGGAATTCCAAAGATCCATAAGAATTTAAACAACCCTCCTCTAAGACCTATAGTGTCCAGTGCAAATAGTAAAACTGAGGCATTGTCAGTTTATGTAGATAAACATTTACAACAGGTTATACCTAAACATGTCACTCATATTAAAGATAGCTTTGAATCTCTAGCTAAAATAAGAGACTTGAATGTAGAGGCCACAGATATTATGGTAACATTAGATATTAAGTCTTTGTACACTATGATTCCCAATTTAGAGGGAATGGAAATAGTGAGGCTTGAATTGTTAAAATCAGGTGTATTTTCTTCCAGTACAATCAGTCTTCTGATGGAAATGATAGATATTGTGCTGAGTTATAATTTTATGATTTTTTAAAAAAGAAATATATTTGCAAACCAATGGCATAGCTATGGGGGTGGCGTTGGCCCCCAGTTATGCCAATGTGTTTATGCAAGGATGGGAGCAAATGCACATTTTGAATAGTGGTTTTAAAGATAAAATGATTAAGATTTTTAGATTTATTGATGATATTTTTCTGTTATGGAGAGGAACAGAAAAGGAGTTAAATAATTTCATCAGTTATATTAATAATGTGTGCACTTATCTTAAATTCACCCATCATAAAAGTTATGAACAAGTTATTTTTTTGGACTTAGTATCGTTTAAGGAAGAAAATAGACTATTGACCAAAATATATAAAAAAGAAGTACAGAATAATATGTACTTGCATTATTCAAGTATGCATCCAGAACATACTAAATTGAACATAGTTAAAAGTCAGCTATGGAGAATAATTGATTTAACTATGAAAGAAAAATGATTTTGAGGAGGAAGCAAAACAGTTGTGCAATAAGATGTTAAAAAGAGGCTATCCTAAGTCTCATATGGACAAATTATGTGAGGAAGAAATGGGAGCTAGAAAAAGTCAAAGTAATAAGAAAGTTATGAACAGTAAATATAAACATAATATTTATATGGCTATTCACAATAGTGTAGATTCCAAAGCTATTAAGAGTGTCATTACCCACAATTGGAGCATTTCTAGAACCAATGAAGAACTGCTGGGCAAGATTGGAAATGGTCCAGGTTTTATTCAAAAAAGGGGGATGAGTTTTAAAAATTATTTCCAGTCTAAGCTTAATTTCAGTAAACATACCAATTCTAAACGTGGGATGGTTAAGTGTTTAAATTTCAATATGTGTAATTACTTGTATGTAGATAGTAATCAGTATGAAGTGGGAAGTAATACTGTTAAAATCCCAGGTTTATTTAACTGTAAAGTTAAGAATGTGGTTTATCTAATTATATGTTTGGAATGCAATGCATTTTACGTAGGTAGAACTTCAAGAGAATTATATCGCCGTATATATGAACACAAATATTCAATTCAAGTTAAGGATGAAAAGAATGCTATGAGTAAGCATTATAAAACCAAAAAATGTAAAGTTAATTTTAATTTTTTGATATTAGAAAAATTAAATGACACAGTATTCTATATGAATATAGAGGAAGAGTTAGACTGGTTAGAGTATTCATGGCAAGTTAGGCTAAATGCTTGTTTCCCCCCTGGCCTTAATAACAGGGAAGAATTTGTAATGTATTTGAAAAGAAGAGGTTTCAAACATTAGTATTTATTTTATTCATTCACATCAGTTGCATGGCTTTATTTATAGTATATGTATGTCTTTTAAAGTTTTATATGACATTATTCAGTAATTATTTAAGTGACGCTTTTTAGACTGTCATGTGATTTGCTGCTGATAGTATAAAAGACTGTTTTTTATGTGAAAGTATTGTCTGAAGAAGTCTCATTGTAAAAGGTGTTGAGACTAAAGCGCTTACCTTGTGAGAAATAAACGGAATATTTATTGCTTCATTTGCCTTGTTTTGCTGGAGCATGTGTAATGACATCAGCTTTGTTACTGCCTGTTGGAGTCAGACTCTGACACCCGAACTATTTGGTTGTGAAAGTTGAATGGAGTACCAGCAGAGAGCACCAAGAGGAGCTGTGCACATTGCAAAATTTAAGTTCTGCAGAGTAGTGTAGTGTAGTAGACCCTGAGAGAGACAAGACAGACTGAGATAGCCAGATAACACTGTCCTCCACCACCACCACACTGTATCCACAAGATCAGGATGAGGAAAGTTACTTTCTCCGGTGATTCAACCTCAAGGAAAGTAAAAAGAAAAAAAAAACTGTAAGACTGTTTAAGCCTACTATGAGCCCCTCTTTCCATAGGCCATTTCATAGGTTCATAGGTAGGTACTAGGCTATCGACCCTGGGGCTTATACAAGCCCAGCCAAAAAGGTACCCTGGCTTTTGCCACCCAAGAAAATTATTTTCTTGTGCCACTGTTGAGCAGAGCCACAGAGGTGATCCCCAGGGTGAATTTCCTATTTCCCATCCAATCATCAAGATTTTTCTTGAAGAGTGCTAATGAGGAGCTTTGCTTGATATAGATAGGTAGTTTATTCCAGAGTATGGGAAGTCTCTGGGACAGGAATCTATCCCTCCGGCATGTTCTGTTTATTGTGGTGACAAGATTTAGGTCCCTAGAGTGTGTAGCTCGGAGGGATTGGGATTTCTTTAAGTGGAGCATGTCCAACAGCTCTGGTTTGACATAGCTTTGTATGTTAGGCAGAGATCACCTCTGAGTAGGCGATATGCGATGGAGTAAATGTGGAGTTTTTTGAGACGGTCAGCATAGGGCATCTGTTTGAGGCCGGTAATCCTCTTTGTGAGGTATTTCTGTGGCCTTTCCAGTTGTTGGAGATGTCTTGTGAGGTACATACCAAAAGGGGCATTGTACTCTATAATGGGTCTAATGAGTGATGAGTAGAGGAGAACAATGACCTCTTTTTTTCTGGATGAGAAACCTTTTGTGATGAGGTGTGCCACGTAGAAGGATTTCCTGACTACTGTGACGATGTGATTATCAAAGGAGAGACTACTGTCCACCTGTGTCCCAAGGTTTCTTATCACACTTTCGGTGTTAAGTATACTACCATCTATGTTGTAGTTCATGGGTACAGAGTTTTTACCAAAGGGGATGTCAATGCACTTTTTGGCATTGAGCTTGAGGCCATGGCTTTGACACCAGGCATCTGTCTCAGTGAGGCCCTTTTGTAGGCTGTCCACATTGTTAGGAGTTTCAATTATGGCTCCTAGTTTGCAGTCATCTGCCAACTTCATTAGCCAAAGACCTTCTGTGTTAGCCTGTACTTCAGAGAAGTAGATACAAAACAAGAGAGGACCCAGGACTGAACCCTGTGGTACCCCACTTGTCTCTGGTCTGAAGTCGGATTTGGAGTCTGCTACTTTCACAGTGTGGGTTCTGTCAGTGAGCCAATTGGCAACCCATCTTGTGACATAGGGATTTATACCTAGTTTAGTGAATGTATCTATAATTCCAGAGTGGGTGATGGTGTCAAAAGCCTTGGCAAAATCTAGGTAGGCTGTGTGAACCACCTTACCCTTGTCTACGGCTTTGGTGACTGCTTCAAAGAAGTCTATCAGGTTTAGGAGACATGATCTGCCTTTTACAAACCCAAACTGGGTGGGATCCAGAGTTTGGAGATTACCAATGTCTTTGTTTATAAGTCCCATGATGATACATTCCATGGCCTTGCAGACCAGGCTGGTCAGGCTAATGGGGTGGTAGTTCCCGGGGTCCGTGGTGGCTCCCCCCTTGTGGAGTGGGATAACCGTTGCTGTGCACCATTCAGCAGGCACAAAGCCTGAGGTGAGGCTATGATTGAACATGGTACTTAGGTAGGGTGCCAGTTCGTTCTGTAGTTCATGTAGAATGCAGCCTGGGATGTTGTCTGGTCCCATGGATGCTGTGTTCTTGGCTTTGGAGAGTGTGGTTTTTACCTGTGCAGCCGTGATTACAGGAACTTTGCATTCTTCTGGTATAGAGATGGGCTCTTTAGAGGGTGAGAGGGGGTTAAAGTTAGCACTGAACCTATCTGCCAGGATGTTGGCAATATCAGTTGGGTCTGTATATTTAGTGCCATTGTGCTGTAACTCAGAGCAGATCTGAGTGTTGCCATTCAGATTCTTGACATAGCTATAGAATGCTTTGTGGTTGTCTTTAGAATCAGTGGTGATTTTGTTTTCGTAACTAGCTTTGGAGGATTTTATCAGGGATCGCAGCTTCTTACTAAGGCTGACCAGGGAGCTTCTCCACTCGTGGGATTTTACTCTCTTTTGCAAGAGTTTCTTCCTTCTGTTGTACAGTTTGTTTATGGCAGGGGACCACCATATTGGCTTTCTTTTTTTGGAGGATAGCGTCTTGGTTCTGTTTGGGAAAGCACGATCCATGCACTCATGTAAGTGCTTATAAAGTGCAATTGTGTAGGATTCAGTAGTCATAACTGTATTGTCCATCGGCATGGGTGTCATGAAGTTCACCACTTCTGTCTTAAGAAGCATGAAGTTGGCTTTGGAGAAATTTTTTATTATGGTTTCCTTAATGGGGGGTGGAGGCAGCATGTAGATATCTAGGGTAATTAGCTTATGGTCGGATCGGACCAATGAGGCATTGACTTCAGGTGTGGAACACCGGTCACTCATATTGGTAATGACTAGATCTAGGATATTGTTGCCCCTGGTGGGGGTGTGGATAAGTTGATCCAGGGCATTGGAGTTTATGAATTCCAGAAAGCATTGAGTGAAGGAGTTGGTACATGAGTAGTTTTCCCAGTTAATGGTGGGGTAGTTGAAGTTGCCCATTATTAGGGTGTTTGGTTGAACCCTAATATTTTCCAGTACATCAAGAAAAGAGGAGTGGAAATCCTAGGGCATGGTGGGTGATCTGTAGCAAGCTACAATTTGGATTGCAGTTTTGCCCAGAGTTAGTTACACTTGGATAACCTTGGCTGCATTATGCTGAGCAACTAGCCTGGAGGTGTGGATATCCTTAATGAATATGGATACACGTCCGCCTTTGGTGTTCCGGTCCAGGTTACATGGCCGAAAAGTGTGGTATGAGTTATAGCAAATACTATGATACTTCATAGAAAAGTAGCTAATCAAATGCATTCCATGTAGGGTAATTAAAGTTTATAGCATAACACTGCTCCATGCTTGAATTACTACAGAAGGTGCAGAAACGAGAGATACATCATATGCATCAAAATAATACTTACACTGGTCAACTTGGTTTCAAAGCTACGCTATAGAAATGTCTAATTTAACTGCTAAAAGGCAAAAGGCGCTCACTCAATGGCTGCCTGTTGCACAGAGTGGTTCATCTCGAGTGTAACTATCTGCAATCGAAATGGTATCACAAGGCACACACACTAAAGGTGCTCACCCAAAGGCTGACTATTGTACAGAGTGGTTCATCGCAAGTGTAACTATCTCCAACTGAAATGGTATCACAAAGCCCACACACCAAAAATGCAGAATAATTATACATTTTAAGTGGGTACTGCTCAATAAAACTGCCTTGTGGACATCTGAACACTGTTTTGTTGAAATGCTTTAAACTCAGGCAAAGTATTTTTCATACTTGTGGAAATGCAGAGTTTGATACTTTGCCAGTTAGCTTTGGCTTCCATGGTCCGCCATTCTTAACTCTAGTACCACACATTCCAACAATGCAGATCCTTCTACTTTGTGTCCTTTCCAAGTGGACGGAGAAAGCAGAGAAGAATATAGCCGATGTAAGTCCTGAATTATAAATGTGAATACCTCTCAAGGGTACCTCATTACAAGGAATGCTCCTCATTTTGAGTCTAAAAGGTCTATATTCCTCATGGTTCCACACTGAAAAGGGTCAGTCACACTAACGTTTCTTGAGTGCCGTAGAACACCACAATAACTGTATATGAAGTGTAACATGATGTGATCTGGTAGGAGCAAATAATATTTTGTGGTGCAGTCGGTAGTTGTTTGTAATACAGGTAAAACAAGTTGTTTTCAAAGTGCAAGGATGCAGACTGGCATGCTGTCAGCTTTTGTTAAGAAATTGCAAACTATGGATAGCCAAAAATGTGGCAAACCTAACCTGCATTTTAAAACTGACCATCATATGTTGACCACATATTAGCCACTATTGTAGTGACTTGACTATGGCAACATTTTTCTGTAATATATGTACAGCTGGTACTGCCCTTTCCCCACATATACAGACACACATTCAAAAAGAACAAATAAACATAAAAAAAGCAGAGATGATTCCTTGAGAAACAGCACCTACCTCCATGCTTCAGTCTTACTTTTCTGAGCAGCCTGGCATATGAGCAGTTTAGGTTGTTAAACTGCTATACAATTATAGTCAAGGCTCTGTAATAGGTTTAATAATGTAGGTATGTTTTGCTGATCGGTTTCAGGTTATAAAGATGATTCATCCTGCATTATAAAGGGGTTTTGGATAAAATTTAGTGGTAGATGATAAAAGTGCAAACCTCATAATGGAACTAGCTGTACATGATACTGCATGATTCTGAAGAAAAGGATTTATTTGTGATGAATGATCAATCATCATTGAACAATTACAGCAATAGAATTTACAATGCAGAATTTGTTCTAAAGTGTGTGTGTGTGTGTGTGTGTGTGTGTGTGTGTGTGTGTGTGTGTGTGTGTGTGTGTGTGTGTATGATTACACAGTTCTCAACAAAGTTATTCCTTTCATAATTTAATATATTAATTTCCAGGAAATGGCAAATAGCTGTTACTGGGTGCTAACACTTTCTCTGTTCTTCATATTTCTAATTGATTGTGGTCAGTTCCTATCAGTATTTCCAGTGCAAATCTTTAAGTTTGAGTAGGAAATAGTATTCAAGGATGGTACTGTGTCACTGATTTTATTCATTACCCACTTTATTCCATCAAACATTGGATAAACAGGTTTATAGGTCAATACCAGGCTAACTACCCTGAAGGGCCATTTTAAGCATAGCCAACAAACTAAGATCAAATCAAAGCCTGTGTTTTGTGCTTAAGAAGTGAAAACCTTAACAAGCATGCCAAAGTCAATTCATAAATATTGAAACAAGTCATGTATCCAGAGAATATAGTCAAGTACGTGAATGATAATTTAAAGCAAACAGTTGAGCAACAAGGTCAGTGTGTTAGAGTTAGTGTCCTGCTGTAAACCCATAAAAAAATTTCTTTTAAGTTACTTATGCTTCTCAGTTTGGACAATAACTCTTACGTACAGCATTGAGTGAACACCAGGACAGAGGAGATTTTCAGTTTTTGTCCTGTCTTGGTGCTGGTTGCTACTACTAAATGGAAACTGATCAAAGGTGTTTTAATTAATATTAAAAGTAGATCCATATTGTATCTTTGCAGTCCCACTGATGTTGCTTTTACGCATGTCTATGCCCATTATTTTTCTAAAATAGCATTAATCTCTACACTACTAGACATTACCCAAAGACAAACCTGCAGCTGTAACAGTGTTAGACTGTAAATTATTCCCAGTGTCACATTAACATAAACCTACCACCACAGCACATAAATGTTTATAGGTAGAAGCAGTTAATTTTATTTTTATAAAAGAAATTTGTATTTTAGTTTTAAACAAGTTCAAAGTTTGATACAAGTTCAAATGCAAATATAAATCACTATTGTTCTGGTTATATTTTGTGTTTAATATTTTGTCTGTTCTTCAATTCATGTTTGAATGTTAGTATCCCACAATTCCATTGGAATGGGTTGGGTTGCATGATTATATATACAAATTGTATGTTAAGCAGTATACAGATTTTTGGCCGGTTGTACCTACATTTCATGGGCCTCTCTCCAGACTTTTGATGTTTTCAAGTTGAGAAGCATGCCGACTATAGTGACAGCAGTTAAGTTGGTCCATGTAGGACATGTTTAGGCTTTCTGTCTTTTTAGTAAGGTACCTCTGTGGGCATTCCAGTTGTTGCATATCAATGAACAAATATTTTTATTTTATTTATTTGCAGTTGGTTTTCCAGGATAGTCCACTGGGCCAAGAAGAACCTGTTTTCAATGGAGTCCAGGGGAGAAAAGCTCCAAAACAAAGATTACAGTTTACAATTTCAGTCATTTGTAGGTTAAAGACTAAACTTCAGAACAATTGTGACAAAAGTTTACAATTTCAGTCATTTGTACCTTCAAGACCAAACAAAGATTCAAAAGTTTACAGAAGTTTACAATTTCAGTTATTTGTAGCTTCTAGACATAGCAAAGATTAAGCAGTTACAATGCCATGATAGGTTTCATTTGTTGAAAGCTAAGAATTAAGCAGGTGCACGAAAAAAAATTTTTGGTTAAATCTTGTAAGAAAAAAACAAAGAATTGCTGTAGTGAATATATAGTTTCTCGAATGGAGTTGTATGCTTAGAGAATTATAAGATGTTATTACAGTTGGCTTATTATTTAGTGTCTCTTAATATATGGAGTAGTTGCTTGTAGGAAATGGAGAATAGGCTATGAGGGGTGGGAGCAGGAGCATTCCCATGAGGAAGTTAGATGTGAATGAAGTGATTTTTTAAAAACAGGGAGGTTGGTGGTGGTATGAATGGAGGGAGGGAGTTCCATATGCGTGCCAGGGCAAAGGACAGGAGGTTTTGTCCTGGAGAGTGAAGGGGGTTGTACAGCTCAATAAGGTTTTGGTTATTGGATCTTAGGAGTCTTTGTGGCAGGTGCATTGTAAAGGTAGAGCTGAGGGAGGGACAGAGGGAGGGATGAAAGATGAGTTTGTGAGCAAAAGTGAGCTGAGTATAGGTGAGATAGTTGGGAAGTTCTAGCCAGTTAATTTTGTGGAGAGATGTATATATGTCAAACTGGGCATCATATTCAATGACTGGCCTAATGAGGATTGCATAAAGGGGGACAACGGCATCCTTGTTTATAAGATATGCAATATAGAAGGACTTCCTTACAATAACTGACACACAGTCAATAATTAGGTCACTGTTCCCATGAGTTCACAAAACCCGAACAAAATGGGTCTACTTTATATTGTTAATGTGTAGTTCCCTTGGATAAATGATTTCTAAAAGGTTACAATAATGAATTGGATAATTAATAATGCTAATAAGAACTGGCATTCTTGGCGGTATGGAACTGAAGGTCGCACATCTATGTTTCATGAACAAGTTATTGAGATGGAAGGCAGAAAGACTTTAATTTAACATGTGTTGGTCTTCTGAAATATTGTTTTATCTTCTGATGTCTTTAATATACCACTGTGCTGTGCTACCAGAAACTCATCAAACACTATAAAGCAACAATGCAATATACCACTGTGCTGTGCTACCAGAAACTCATCAAACACTATAAAGCAACAATGTAATATGCCACTGTGCTGTGCTACCAGAAACTCATCAAACACTATAAAGCAACAATGCAATATACCACTGTGCTGTGCTACCAGAAACTCATCAAACACTATAAAGCAACAATACAATATACCACTGTGCTGTGCTACCAGAAACTCATCAAACACTATAAAGCAACAATGTAATATGCCACTGTGCTGTGCTACCAGAAACTCATCAAACACTATAAAGCAACAATGCAATATACCACTGTGCTGTGCTACCAGAAACTCATCAAACACTATAAAGCAACAATGTAATATATCACTGTGCTGTGCTACCAGAAACTCATCAAACACTACAAAACAACAATGTAATATACCACTGTGCTGTGCTACCAGAAACTCATCAAACACTATAAAGCAACAATGTAATATACCACTGTGCTGTGCTACCAGAAACTCATCAAACACTATAAAGCAACAATGTAATATACCACTGTGCTGTGCTACCAGAAACTCATCAAACACTATAAAGCAACAATGTAATATACCACTGTGCTGTGCTACCAGAAACTCATCAAACACTATAAAGCAACAATGTAATATATCACTGTGATGTGCTACCAGAAACTCATCAAACACTACAAAACAACAATGTGATATATCACTGTGCTGTGCTACCAGAAACTCATCAAACACTATAAAGCAACAATGTAATATACCACTGTGCTGTGCTACCAGAACCTCATCATCACTATTTGCTGAAAAACTGTCATGGCATGCAGTGGTGCATGTATTCATTTGTGTTTATGTATTTTCCTGTATGTAGGCTTTCTCTCCCCTATGAAAATGCACTTCTGTTACTATCGTCTGCTCAGCTCTTTTTCTGCAAAGCATCACTTATCTCTGTATACAGCCCTATTAACAATTAGTGTGGATATAATCATCTGATTCTGACATATGTTGTCTATATGTGTTACACTGTTAGTTATATGTCATATCTATGTTGCTTTAACTTGCGTAATGTCTTTCATTATTTGTCTGCATTTCTTTCTATTTTAGCTGCACTATAATGGCTAAATTATATCCTGGTTCAATGTTGTTATAGCAAGAGACACAACCTTAACAATGCTTGGAGGGGTGCTTAAGCACCCCCTACATGCTGTTAGGGTCAGATCAGCACTAAAAAAAGAAAGTGATAACTTGTAAATAGTTGCAGCAGGGCATGAAACAGCTTCATTTCAACTCCCATTCTGCCTTCTGCCTATTAAATACACACAGTATTTTAAATTAAACTGCTTCCTTAAACAGAGACTGTATGAGGATATCAACCACTTCCACTACTTTGCCGGCTTTCAAAGCTGGAACAACACACCACATTTTTTGGTAGTTTTTATGTAATTTTTCACTAAGTAGTAGTACATGGAGAAGGTAAATCTCCAGAGACTACAAAGAATCATAATTGTATCTCCAATTGTACCTCAGAACTATGTGTTCTCGATATGGATGCTAAGATTCACCTCATGAGCTTCAGTCTCAAGGTGAATTTCTTGGCAACCATGTCTCAACCCATATAATATGCTTGGTGTGATCAGTAACCTAATCATAATCCTCTATATTACCTTAATTTGTATGTTTTTTTGGAACTCTTCTCCATGGGCTTTCACTATAAGTGTGACTGGGCCATCTAGATATCATGATTGCCAAAATAAACAAACACGCAAATAACTACACGTACACATGATTCAGCATCACTACAAATCTGTAAGAATATGTTTAGATATGTTGACTTAAATGTTTTTATATATAAGTAGTGCAGTAGTTAATTAAAATGTCTCAGTGTCAGTTGTGACAGGTAGCACACTCACCTTTAATGTGGATGGCTGTTGGTTGTATTCCCACGCCAGGTTGAGTGACTGCTGACACTGCGGTGCAGCATGGGGGAGGGGTGTTGAACTCTTGAGTGTGCCATCCTTCAGATGAGAAGTTAAACTGAGGCACCATCTGCTGTTGGTGGTGGTTCGGGTGGATATAAAAGCACTTGTCGAAAAGAGTAAGGGAAGTAGTCTGATGCCCTGGCTAAACTGCCCCTAGTAGTATAAACACCAGCTTGGATGTCCCCTGAAAATAGGCTACTAGTCCAGTAAGAGTAGCCCAGTCAGCAAAGGATAAATAAATAAATAATGACATATTCCGTATATGTTGTGGGTCTGTTGGGCAACAAATGAATATCTTGTACTGTAGGTTCTGGAATGAGAACCAAACATGAGTCATGAAACGTGTTCTGTAGTCCAACATTACTAGAATGTTTATTTTTCATTCATGCAGAGAACCACATAGTCCATTTATCTATTTTTCAGTATTTTTTTAGTTTGGATTACTGTTTCCTATTCATTTCAAAGGGTGAACTAACTGTGCAAGTTGTCTGTTGAATAGAACTTTAAGGTCTTTTTTATGAATGGGAGGTATAATAGTTTTAGTTGTGGATTTGATTATATGCATGTATGTATGTATGTATGAATATGTGTGCATTTATTTTCACTTTTGCATAATCGTTTTAATTTCATTTTAGAGAGACTGATCTGTGAGGGGAAGCTGATTTTGGGGAGTATAAATGTATACTTTTTAAAAGCATGATGTCAGAAGGTCCTTTTTGTCTTAATGTGAATAATACTTACATACACTGACCGATTATGTCATTAGAATCTTAAAGTGATTTGTTGCTATTCTTACCTTCATTGTTGTTTTATTGTTATAACACATCCTTCTGTGATTTTGCCATAAACCTTTCATTGTTTGCAAACATTTTCACCTTTTTCTGATATTTTTATTGTGTAATGCTCCACTTCCACATAATTCTCTGTGGAGTGCCCTCTGACCTCTGATATCATGCAAGGGATTTCATCAAGGTGGCAGTTCAGTGCGTGAAAGCGATTCCTAGGACTGGGGCATTATTTTTTTCTTAATGAAGGCAGTGATGACCAAGTTTTTGGCTTAACTTCTGATGTTGAAGTTCTAAATCCTTGCAAAGATGACCCTTATTTGATTTCAGCAGAAAGTTCAAGATGAGAGCGATGTTGATATTCATGAGGCTGTGTGGCTTCCTCCTTACTAAAATGAAAACTGAAACAATACAATGAATTTCTTTTGCTGCTAATTGACATATATATATATATATATATATATATATATATATATATATATATATATATATATATGTCTACTTAAAAACATCTAAAACCCATAACATCTAATTTCATAACATTGAGATCAGAACATCTAAAAACCAAAATATCTAAAACACATAATAGCTAACACTACAACTCACAAGAAAATAACATCCCCTCCACATATAATGACACCAAACTACCAAACACACTTTTTACTATGTTTCTGCAGGAGGGCTTACCCCCCTGAACCCCCATGTGGGGGGCTCTCCAACCCCCCTGCAACCCCCATGTGGGGGCTCTGTCCTCCACACCCCCATAAATTAAATATACCAACTCCAAGATCGCACTACAGTGGGAAAACGTTAATTTCCTAATCCCACTGTATCAAGCCTCCATGCAGAAACGTAGCAAAAAGTGTGTTTGGTAGTTTGGTGTCATTATATGTCGTTATATGTGGAGGGGATGTCATTTTCATGTAATTTGTAGTGTTAAATATTATGAAATTCGATGTTATGGGCTTTAGATGTTTTGGGGTTTAGATGTTCTGGTCTCAATGTTATGAAATTAGATGTTATGTGTTTTAGATGTTTTGAAGGGGACCCATATGTCCATATGTGTGTGTGTGTGTGTGTGTGTGTGTGTGTGTGTGTGTGTGTGTGTGTGTGTGTGTGTGTGTGTGTGTGTGTGTGTGTGTGTGTACCTGTGTCTATATTCTGGACACTTGACAGGTATGCACAGCACAACTAATATCATATCTTGGCTTAGATGTCTGAAAACAATACATAAATGAGTAACTACTTCAAAAGAAACAAAACACACCATTCATATCGTTTTTAAAAACTGCAGCAAGCATATGTTTATGGGCAGTACACCACATAGATACACCCTATTTCACCACTGCACAAAGTTCTTAATGGTAATACCTTGAAAACTAATACCATGTAAAATTCCCAGTGTAACACTGATTAGCAGGAGAGTGACTAGGGTAAGGCAAAGGGGTCAACTGCCCCAGGTGCAAAGTGTTAGGGGTGTGATCAGCCAATCCCAATCTCTCTTTAATACATGATGACTTTTAAAAGATGGTATTCCATTTGCGGCCAAACCTGAGTGCTGTATTACTCCCTGTGTGGTATAAACTGTAGCAACTGTTTGCTCCATTGTAGCAAGCAGATTGCTGCAGTTTAAAACATTTTTTTTATTAAAACCTGATAACCATAGTGCTCTGTTCAGACTATAAGCTGTATAAACTGCTTGCTGCATTGTAGCAAGCAGTTTGTTTTAGTTTAAAAGAAAGAGAACATTTCTTTTTTTTAAGTAAACCCTGAGCACTGTAGCACTGTATGCACACTCCATTGTAGCAAGCAGTTTACTTTAGCTTAAAAGAAAGAAAACATTTTTAAGAAAAATCTGAGCACTGTAATGCTCTGTGCAGAGTATGCACAGCAAGCAGTTTGCTGCAGTTTAAAAGTTACAATTATTTTAACTAAAACCTGAGCACTTTAGTGCTCTGTGTGGAGAATAAACTATAGCAGCTGCTTTCTGCATTGTAGCAAGCAGTTTACTACAATTTAAAATATTTCAAAACAGAAACAAAAGGAGTCTATATCACCAAAAACCACAAAATATTCACACTGAGGTGACAATGAGGTGTGAAAAATGCTAAGAGTCTAAAGGAGAAGCAAAATAAAACTCAGAATTTTATTCCAAGAAGATTAAGTGTTTTCATCCCATTCAGTTAGGACTTCATCAGAATATCAATAAATGTGCTCTTTCATCCCTTGTATAGTATCCATTACAATTACAACAAGCTCAATTAAATTCTCTATTCAATTATTGCACTAGAGGGCGGCCACGGTAGTGCAGCAGTTAGCTTTGGTGCCTCTCAGCAAGAGGTTCTCCGTTTCGATCCTCGGCTGGGGTGCCTTCTGTGTGGAGTCTGCATGTCCTCCCTGTGGTCATGTGGGTTTCCTCCAGGTGCTCCGGTTTCCTCTCACATCCCAAAGACAAGCTGTAGGTGGATTGAACACTCTAAATTGGCCCTAGGTGTGAGTGTATGTGCCTTCTGTGGAAGGCTGGGCGCCAGGCTCACAACTCGACACAGTAAAACTCCACTGCCAATCATGAGCAAACAGGTGATCCGCTGTGGCGACCCCTAACCAGGAAAAGCTGTAAAAAGAAGCAGATTCAATTATTGCACTAGGTCTTTTCTTAAAGGTACAAACCCTGAAAAAACTCTGAAAAATTACAAAAATCACAAAAAAAAAAACATTTAAGATTGCATTTTTGTTACGTCATAAGGATTTACAAAATAATCTTTTAAAATTTTATTAAGAAACATTGTTTTGTTTTTTTTTATTGTAATGGATACTACATAAGGAGCAAATGAGCATTTATTGATAGTCTGATGAAGTCCTAACTGAATGGGATGAAAACATCTTCTTGGAATAAAAATTATGTTTGAGTTTTATTTTGCTTCTTCTTTAGACTCATAACAATTTAAAATATTTTTTACACAAAATATGAGGAAGGAGGAGGGTTGGGAGGAGGGGGCATGATTGATTGGTTCCTAGGGCAGGAGGGAGGGGGCATGTAACTGGCCAGAAGCTTTTTTTTTTTTAGTTGAAGAGGGGGTAATGTGCAACATTGTGGAACTGACACAAGGCACTAGTTAAGCTAACCACACCTCTGTTAATTAGATGAAAAAAACTGAATGTGAATGATTTTACATTGTTTTTATCCTTTAACAGTTGAAGTACAGGGAAAAAAAAAAGAAAAATTAGAGAGAAAGTGTCTGAAAAAAAGCCTGGTATGCTTTAAGATCTTCAGCTTTATTGTAGCACTGTTTGTCTAACATGACATCATACTAGGGGTATATATTCACAGAAAAAAAGTTAATTTCTGAATGCCAACTGAACTGAGGTTCTGTTGTAATAATTTCAACTTGTCCACTGCATTTCACTCTGATTACAGTATATTATTTTACCCAGCATATTTGTTCCCACAAATGTCTAACTAAAATTTGCTGTGACTGCCATACTGCCCTATAACCTTTCAGTGGTGATGGTGGAAAACAATGGATCTTACCAGTGTTTTACATCGCTGTCAGAACTTTACCATGGTGGCAACAGAAAGTGCCAAAACTCAAGTCACTTTTCAGATATAGCCTCAAAGCAGGCTTTGTACCATGAGAATGAAGGACTGCAACACTTAACCCATTTCACTAAGATGGACCATCAACTGAACCCAAAAACTATGAACCTATTATTCTGACTAGTCTAATATGAAAAACAATGGAATGAATTATCATGGAAATGGTCAACAAAAACATAGGCAACCTTCAGACACTGGGTCTAACCCAGTTTGGTTTTGTCAAGTGAAGGTCAGGCCTACTAAACCGGGTGGACTTCTTTGAGAAGGTCACTAAGGCAATGTATGAGGGGTAAATGGTGCAGACCGCCTACCTGGACATGGCTAAGTTGTTCGATACAATACCACACTCTGACATAGCTGATAAACTCACTGAACTGGGCATAAACCTCTGCATAACTCACTGGATTGCCAGCTGGCTGACAGACAGGACCCAGCAAGTCAAGACTGGTGATACCACCTCCACTGAGAGACTGGTCACCAGTGGAGTACCTCAGAGCTCCATGCTGGGATTGCTCCTATTTGGCATCTACTTCCCAGAGGCAAAGGCTAATGTCAAGGGCCTTTGGCTGACCAAGTTTGCAGATGACTGTAAATTGGTAGCTATCATAGATTCCCCCATGACACAAACATCTTTCAAGAGGGTCTAACACAGACAAATGACTGGTGCCAAAGTCATGGACTAAAATTCAATGCCAAGAAATACATTATTGAGCGTTTTGGAAAAACTGCCACCCAGGTTAATTATTCCATCGATAAGACAGCCCCAAGAGTTGATGCAGTACTCAGAGATCTGGGAACATATGTAGAAAGTAATCTGATCTTTGATCAATATGTGGCCAAGGTAGTGAGAAAATCATTCTTTGTCACCCAACTTATAAGTAAAGGTATGGCATCCAGATTCAAGAAAGTCATAGTGCCATTTTATTTGGCAATTATCAAACTCATCATTGAGTATAACGCCCCCTTGGTAAGTACCTTACCAAACATATGCAATAGATGGAACACCCATAAAGGTTTCTTACATGGAGAATCTGGGATATAAATGCATTGTCCCGTACGTATCATCTTAAAACTCTATCTCTGTACTCTGTCTCCCCCAAGTTACTGAGAGATGATCTATGCCTGAGATTCAAGGCATTCTCAGATGTAGCTCTGATGGACCTTTTGCACATCCATAAAATGAATAGCATCAGAACCACCAGATCCAAGGATTTAAATTTTGCTTGGGACATAAATAAGGCATGTTGACGAGACAGATATGTGTCTCAGAGAATCCATATGCTCTGGATTAGGCTCCCATCCATGTGAAGTAGAGTCCTTCACTATCACTATTAAAGGATAACCTTGACCAATGGATGTGAAATTGGAAATTCACTCTTGGCCTAGTCCCCATGTCTCTGATAGACATAGACAGACAATAATGCCCAAATTAACATACCCCCCCCCCCCACATAACCTCTAGAAACTTACTAACTAACATACCCCTTCTAATAAATGCCCATGATATGTAGGTCCATAATTGGGTTGGACTTGCACAGCTTGGCTTATAAAGGCCCTGGTTGTCATTAGCCTAGTATATACCTATGAAACTCTATAATAATGTCTCTCAGTCCTCTGGACACAGAGTTACACAAGGTCTCCATAATCGCCCTTACAGTGTGCATATGCATAATATTGTTGCCTATATTTGGGCATCCATGCTCACCATGTTTGAGATAGCAGCAGGCTAGCCCACAGCTGCTATAAAGAGAAAGGCCTGAAGGAGTGGATAGTAGAGCAGCAACAGTGTAGTGTAAGGCGCCTTACATGCCTGCCTGAATTGTTTGATTGTGTGTGGCTCATGGGAGAAGTCTGAGCACATGACCTTCTACACAGCAGTTAACAGCAATTCTCACAATACATTTAAATCAGATGATCTACCTCAAGCACAAACTGCCATCTGTTTGAGAGGCTGCAGACTCCGCTATAATACCCTAATGTATGATGAATGACTGTTGGCCTTTTGGGATTTCGCATATACTGTACCCATGCTTGTCTCCAGGACATAAACATGCCCTGCTTGTAGCTCATGTGAGAATACCACAATGGGAGCACTGCATGAATCTCAGCTAACGAATGAAAACAATGGCTGAAGGGAGGCTTGTGGAAGCATGTAAGCAAATTGTGTTGTTGTTAAGTCACTACAGCACAAAACAAAAAAAAAAGTAGTAATATTTCATCTTGTCAGTATCACAGTGGTATCTGTCTTAGATGCAAATAAAATGAGTTGATAAATATGTTAAATGTACTCAATCAAAGAAAGCTGTGCAGTGACTCTAATACCATACTGACAGTTTGTTTTCTGTATAAAATGACTGTGACATTTACACAGATTTTTTTATCATTTTATAATTTGACAAAATATATGCAGAATGATCTCCAACTTGTATAGACTTGTATGTAAATCAGATCACAGTTGAAGTTCAAATCCTACTACAGCAGCTGTTTCACTGGTACTGTTAATTCAGGGCTTTGTTTTGTTAAAATTTTATGTACCTTCTGCCAGCATCTGCCATTGCACATCGTACACTGTACCTCTCCAAGTCGGGCGATCCATTGTTATGTTTGCCATGAGGAAAAAACTGCAAAGTCTGGCATCTCCATACTTTTCTTAGTAAAAAAAATCAGTATGCTCAAAACTGCGTTCTCTGATTCATCTCGACACATAGGTTCATAGGTGTGTACTAGGCTAATGATCCTGGGGCCTTTACAAGCCTAGCCCATAGAAGTGCCCTGGCATCATGCCGCCCGACGTTTGTTCCCAGTGTCTCTATCAAGTAGAGTCACTGGAGTGAACTTTCTATTTCCCATCCACTCATCAAAATTTATCTTGAAGAGGCCCAGTGATGTGCTCTCCTTGACATGTATGGGAAGTTTATTCCAGAGTATGGGCAGTCTCCGGGTTATAAACCTGTCCCTCTAGCATGTTCTTTTGATTGTGGTAATGAGGCTGAGGTCTCTGGAGTTTGTGGTGTGCAGGGATTGGGATTTTTTTAGATGTAGCATTTCTAACAGAGCTGGGTCAGATATGGCTTTGTAATTCAAGCAGAGATCGCCTCTTAGAAGATGATATGAGACAGAGAATAGCTGGAGTTTTTTGAGTCTGTCCTCCTAGGACACATATTTAAGGCCCAGGATCCTCATCGTGAGCTACTTTTGTGGCTTTTACAGCTGTTGCATGTGTATAGTGAAGTAAATGCCAGATGGGGCATTATACTCAATGATTGGTCTAATGAGGGAAGAGTAGAGAGAGATGATGACCTCTTTCTTCCTGAATGCAAAACCCTTGGTAATGAGATGTGCCACATAAAAGATCTTTCTGACCACAGTGGCAATGTGGTGATCGAAGGAGAAGTTGCTGTCAACCTGTGTCCTCAGATCTCTTATAATATCTTCAGTGTTTAGTGTGCTCCCATCAATGTGGTAATTAGTGGGAACTGAGTTTTTCCCAAAGGGGATGACAATGCATTTTTTGGCATTAAGCTTAAGGCCATGGTTTTGACACCAGTCACTGCTCTCAGTGAGGCCTTTCTGCAGGATGTCTGCATCACTTGGAGAGTTAATAATGGCTCCCAGCTTGCAGTCATTTGTGAACTTGATCAGCCAGAGTAGATGCCAAACAGGAGAGGACCCAGGACTGATCCCTGTGGGACTCCACTCATGACTGCTAGGCAGTCTACTACTTTCACACTGTGGGTTCTATCTGTGAGCCAATTTGCAACCCACCTAGTGATATATTGGTTGATGCCTAGTTTGGTGAGTTTATCAGTAATTGCTGAGTGAGGAATGGTATCAAAGGCCTTGGCCAGATCGAGGCAGGCTGTATGAATTGCCTTGACTTCATCCACAGCCCTGGTGACTGACTCAAAGAAGCAGGTTGAGCAGGCATGATCTCCCTTTCACAAAGCCAAATTGCGTGGGGTCTAGAATTTGGAAATTCCCTATATCTCTGTTAATTAAGTCCATGATGATGAACTCCATAAGCCTTATATATCAGAATTGTCAGGCTAATGGGGAGATAATTTCCAGGATTTGTAGTCGCTCCACCTTTATGGAGAGGGATCACTGTAGCAGTGCACCATTCGGTAGGGACAAAGCCTGAGATGAGGCTGTGAATGAACAGGGCACACAGATGTGGTGCCAGTTCACTTTGTATTTCATGCAGAACATGTATTGTTAGGTCCCAGAGCAAACCTGGTTACTGCCGTGGAGATTCTTGATATAACTATAGAAGGCTTTGTGGTTGTTTTTTATTGACTGCCACAATTTTGCCTTCATAGCTGGCTTTAGAGGTTTTGATGAAGGATCTCAACTTTTTGTTGAGGTTAATAAGGGAGTTTTTCCAGTCTTGGGACTTCACCTTTTTCTGCAACAGTTTCTTCCTTCTGTTGTAGAGTTTATTAATGGCAGGGGATACCAGATTGGCTTCCTTTTTCTTTGAGGAGAGCGTCTTGGTTCTGTTGGGTATGGCTAGTTCCATGCATTTATGTACGTGTTCGTACAGTGCATTGGTGTATGATTCGGCAGTCATGCATCTATTTTCCATTGACATGGGTGCCATGAAGTTAGCCGCCTCTGTTTTTAGGAGCCCATGGTCAGCTTTGGAGAAGTATTTCATGGTGGCTACCTTTGTGGGGTGTGTGGGTGAGATGTGAATTTCCATGGTGATTAGTTTGTGGTCGGATTTAACCAGGGAGGAATTAACTATTGGTGTAGAGCAGTTGCCCACGTTAGTAATAACCAGGTCAAGGATGTTGCCTCCTCTAGTGGGGATAAGAATGAGCTGGTCCAGGGCATTGGAAGTGATGAATTCCAGGAAGCATTGGGCCAGTGTATTGGTGCATGAGTAGTTTTCCCAGTTGATGGAGGGGTAGTTGAAGTCACCTAGTATGAGAGTGTTGGGTTGGACCCTAATAGTTTCCAGGATGCTTAGGAACATGGAGTGAGAGTCTTGGGACATGGTTGGGGACCTATAGCAGGCTACGACCTGAATCACCGTCTTACACAATGTTAGTTGTACCTGAAGTATCTCAGATGCATTATGCTGGGCTACTAGTCTGGAGGTGTGCATATCCTTTATGAATATGGAGACACCACTGCCTTTGGAGGTTCGGTCCATGTTCTGGGGCCGAAAGGTGTGGAATGAGTTATAGCCTGGTAGCACAGGGGTGCTTTCTGCTGCTTTAAACCAGGTTTCCATTACAGCACAAATGTCGATGTTCTCCATTTTGAGGAGCACTTTGAGCAAGTGCATCTTGAGATTTAGAGTTCTAGCACTGAGCAACATGACCCTCAGATTGCATTTATTTATAGCTGTTACAGTGGTAATTTGGTCTTTGGAACATCGCCTAAAAAAAGCACTATAGGAGTGGCAAGAGCCTTAGCCGGTGTCCAGAAACCCAGGGGTGACAGATGCAGGCCATCTCTGGCAAAGCATCGAGGTCTGTCAATCATGTTATCCCAAGCAGACAGATACTGGGTCCCCTTAGAATGACACCAGAAACTTAGCCAATTGTTGAAGTCAATCATTTTCTGCTTGTACTGTGGTATCATTCTGGGCAACGGTGGGATGCTGTACAGGGCTAGGGTCATACCTGCCTGGGCCACATAATCCGAGAGCTCTTCTATGTTGTAGGGTTGGGAGGGTGGCCTAATGGTTAAGGTGTTTGCCTTACAAACACAAGGTGCAGGGTTTGAGTCTCACTAGGGATAATTGTCTAAGCTTAAAATGGCTCGCAAGGGCAGTTAGCTTAGTAGGAATCTATGAACCTATCTATGTCTCTTTTCATGTAGTCCAGGGAGGTGCATCTCATGTCATTCACACCCACATGGACAGTGACAGAGTCATACTTGTACTTGTTGTGGAGTGACCTGAGTGCATCTGTTATGTGTCAGATTCTGGCACCTGATAGACAGCTGACTGTCACCTTCTCTTTATTCAACCTAGTGAGTGGGACATCAGTGTGCCTCACTATTGAGTCACCTATGATTATTGTACTGGGCAAGCTGTTTTGCCTTAGGGGCTTAGGTTGAGGGGCACACTGTGTAGGTGAGCTGTGTCTTGTGGTTTGTGCTGTGTTGTGGTGGTCACGTGCATTTCTGCCTTGGAGATCTCTGCTGTTTGGGTCGAATTCTATTGAGAGCCTCTGTGAAGGTGGGTGTATGGTTTATGTTTTTATGTGAGAGCTGTGATGGTGGGTGTTCTGGAGGGCTATGTGTTGCATGTGGTGTGGTGCAGGTGTTGACCTTCTCCTCTTAACCAGCTATTCCGGTTTTGGCTTGAGAGTGCATGGCTTCCAGTTTGGCTATATAAGTGCATCTCTCATAAGTCTGAGTGTTGGGAAGTAAGAGGAGAGGGTTGTCTGTGTACATGAGGCAGTTGCTACACTGCCTCAGAATGCCCAAGTTCACCAGGTTATTGGGAGAAAGCACAGGGAACTGACCTTTAGACATGCCAGGAGGGATGGTCATTATTACTAAGTACTGGAGCTGTTTCCTTATATATTCCTTTTACAGAAAAAATGTCACTCACGGTGTCTGAGTCTGTACAGAGCACTGCCAAACACTTGAGGGCAAAGTAATATGTAGACCCTAAAAATAGGTAGATATTCTGAAGTTAGAAAGAAATCAAGTAGTGCTGACTGAAAAATAAAGAATTAGCTTGTCAAGAATGATGAAAAGAGAGGAGTCACATGAATGGCTACTGCCTGGCTACTACTAATGCTGGTCTCACCACAGCTTCCCTCTGTTGGGATACAATACTCCTTTGCTTCTTCTCTCACCAGAAGTGAAATGTTAGCAGCAATCCCAAGAAGAGAAGCAGGTCACGGCCTGTTTGGTGAGCCACAGTCTTGTCCTAGATGATGCAAGGGTCTGCAGGCTTGTAGCCTTTTTCTGGTAGATATAAATAGCAACCAAACCAATCAGATACGTTAAACACAGACACTTACTCTCCAACCAGAACATACAGATTATAATGAAATATTCCACATTTAGATAATTGATTCTGCATGAGAGGCCTTCAGATTACATGGGCCACTGGCGTACTACAGAAGAAATAGTAACAAAGCAGTGTATGCAATATCCTTCCCACCATGAGCTATAACAGTGGTCCTTTCCCAAAGTAGCATTAGCAAACCAAATATTCACATAATGAGTACAAATTTGGGGATTAGATTTGATGACAACAAAGGAAGAGGGATTGGCAATGTTTATCACACCTAGATTCAACTAGCTGTGGTAGCAATCAGAATGCTTGGGCATATCCTCATTTCTAGAATCAAATGAGGTAATGCTCCAACTTTACCAGACCCTACTCTGGCCACACTTACTGTGTAGTTTTACTTATTTCCTTTGCTGACCACCAGGTTAGTCCCACTAGGCTGGTAGCCTCTTTTCAAGGGAGACCCGCATACTCACATTTACACACACACATATAGGTTCATAGGTAGGTACTAGGCTATCTGCCCTAGGGCATTTATAAGCCTAGCCAGAATGTTGGCTTTCGCTTCCCTTTTAGACTAGATTCCTGAGCCTCTGTCCAGCAGGGCCAAAGAAGTGATTCCAGGAGTAAATTTACGGTTACCCATCCACTCATCAAGATTTCTCTTGAAGAAGGTCAGTGAGGGGCTCTGTCTAACATGGACTGGGATTCTATTCCAGAGCGAGGAAAGCCTTTGGGATATGAATATATCCCTCCGGCATGTCCTGTTTATTGTTGTGCTAAGGTTTAAATCCCTGGAGCGTGTAGTTCTAATGGAATTGCTTTTCTTGAGGTTGAGCATGTTCAACAGTTCCGGGTTAGACATGGCCTTGAATGTCAGGCAGAGGTCCTCTCTGAGTAGGCGGTAAGCAACTGAGTAGAGCTGGAGCTCCTTTAGTCGAGCTGCATAGGGCATCTGTTTGAGGCCCACGATCCTCTTGGTGAGGTATTTTTGTGGTCTCTCCAGTTGTTGCAGGTGTCGGGTAAGGTACATCAGAAATGGGGCATTGTACTCAATTATGGGCCTGATGAGCGATGAGTAGAGGGGCACAATGACCTCTCTTGATCTAGATGTGAACCCTTTTGAGATTAGGTGAGCTATATAGAAGGTTTTTCTAACCACTTTGGCAATGTGATTGTCAAAAGAGAGGCTACTATCTACCCCAGATCCCTAATTACTTCTTCGGTACTTAGTGGATTACTGCCTATGTGGTAGTTTGTGGGCACTTTGTTTTTCCCAAAGGGGATGACTATGCACTTTTTGGCATTTAGCTTGAGGCCATGGTTCTGACACCAGGTATCCGTCTCCGTAAGGCCCTTCTGGAGGATGCTTGTGTCAGCTGGAGAGTCTATTATGGCTCCCAGTTTGCAATCGTCTGCAAACTTGGTAAGCCACATTCCTCCCATGTTTGCCTGTACCTCAGAGAAGTAAATACCGAACAAGAGGGGTCCCAGGACTGATCCCTGTGGATACCACTTGTAACCGGTTTACAGTCGGACATGGCACCCACAACTCTGACCATGTGAGTTCTATCCCTGTGCCGGTTTGCAACCCATCTTGTGAAATATGGGTTAATATTTAAGCTAGTAAGCTTATTTATGATGCCAGAGTGGGGTATTGTGTCGAAGGCCTTTGCAAGGTCCAGGTAGGCTGTGTGGACTACCTTTCCCTCATCTATGGCTTTGGTAAACTGTTGCGAAGAAGTCAACTAGGTTTAAGAGGCAAGATCTGCTTTTAACCAAGCCAAATTGGGTAGGGTCCAGTGTTTGGAGGTTCCCAATGTCTTTGTTTATGAGATCCATGATGATGCACTCCATAGCCTTGCAGACCAGGCTAGTCAGGCTTATAGGATGATAGTTCCCAGGATCCAATGTGGTGACACCTTTGTGAAGCGGGATCACTGTTGCTGTACGCCATTCTTTGGGTACATAACCTGTGGTAAGTCTGAGTTGGAACAGTGAATTTATGTGAGGGTTTAGTTCATTTTGGAGCTCGTGTAAGACACAGCCTGGGATACCATCCAGTCCCACTGATGCTGTGTTTTTTACTTTGGAGAGGGCTGCTTTCACCTGTGTGTCTGTGATGTCTGGGGGATTGCATTCTTCAGGGATAGACACTGGCTCTTTTGGGGGGGAAGGGGGAGTAAAGTTTGGACTGAACCTGTCCACCAGGATGTTGGCAATGTCAGTGGGTTTAGTGTATTTTGTGCCATTTTGCACCAGCTCAGAGCATATCTGAGAGTTGCCACCCAGATTCTTGATGTAGCTAAAGAACGCCTTGTAATTATCTTTAGACTCTTTGGAGATTTTTCTTTCAAAGCTAGCCTTTGATGATTTTATGAGGGATCGAAGTTTCTTACTAGTACTGATCAGGGATGCCTTCCATTTTGGGGATTTTGCCTTTTCATGTAATAGTTTCCTTCTTCTGTTGTATAGCTTATTTATGGCTGGGATCCACCAGACTGGTCTCGATTTTGGAGGAGTAAGTCTTGGTTTTACTTGGGATGGCATGATCCATGCATTCTTGTAGGTGCTCATAGAGTGCAATTGTAAAAGATTCTGCAGTTTGGGTAGCATTTTCCATATGCCCGGGGGCTTTGAAACTTTCCACCTCGGTCTTGAGAAGTTTGAAGTTTGCTTTTGAGAAATTTTTCACAGTGGTTTCCTTGGCTGGGGGTGGGGTCGGGATGTGGATGTCCATTGTGATTAGTTTATGGTCTGATCTTACCAATGAGGGGTTTACCTCTGGTATGGAACATTTAGCCCCCATGTTGGTGATGACCAAGTCCAATATGTTGCCCCCTCTTGTGGGAGTGGTGACCAGTCGTTCCAAGGCATTTGAGTTTATAAACTCAAGGAACCATTGGGCAAAAGAGTTGGGGCTTGAGTAGTTTTCCCAGTCAATGTTTGGGTAGTTGAAGTCCCCCAATATCATGGTGTTTGGTGAGACCTTCATATTTTCCAATGTTCTCAGGAATGCAGAGTGGGGGTCCTGAGTCAGGGTGGGTGATCTGTAGCAGGCTACAAACTGAAAAGCAGTTTTGCCCACTGTTAGTTGCACATGGAGGGTCTCCGATGCCTCGTGCAGTGCCACTAACCTGGAGATGTGGGTATCCTTGATGAAGATGGATACTTCCCCACCTTTAGTATTTCAGTCCGAGTTCTGGGGCCGAAAAGTATGGTATGAGTTGAATCCTGGTAATGCTGGGGTGCTCTCTGAAGCCTTGAACCAGGTTTTTGTTACTGCACAAATATCAATTTTCACCATACTGAGGAGTGCCTCAAGTGCGTGCATCTTGAGGTTTAGACTTCTGGCATTGAGTAGCATTACCCTTAGTTTTTTGTTTCTGGTATTGTCTATGGAGGTGGGTTTGCCTTTTGAGACTTGCCTAACAAAGGCACTATGGGGGTGGCAAAAGCCTTTGCCAGTATTCAAAAGCCTAAGGGTGACAGGTGCAAGCCGTCCCTGGTGAAGCAACGTGGCTTGTCGAGCATGTCATCCCAGGCTGACAGACACTGGATCCCCTTAGAATGACACCAACACGATAGCCAATTGTTAAAATTGATCATTTTGTCTTTATACTGTGGCATCATTCTTGGTGAGGGTAAGATGCTACTCAGGGTCAGGGTCATACCGGCCTGGGCTACTTGATCAGAGAGCTCCACTATGTCTCTTTTCATGTGGTTGAGGGAGGTACATCTCAGGTCATTCACACCAACATGGACAATGACAGAGTCATATTTGTACCTGCTGTCGAGTGACCTAAGTGCTTGTGTTATGTGGCGGATCCTGGCACCTGACAGACAGTGACCTTCTCCTTGTTCAATCTGGTGAGTGGGATGTCAGTGTGCCTGACAATAGAGTCTCCAATTACTAGTGTATTAGGTGTGTTATTTAGCCTTGGGGGCTGTGACTGTGTGGCACACTGACTTTGTGAACTATGTGATACGTGAAGGCTGTTGTGTGGTAGGGGTTGCTTGGATGTCTGCTTTGGAGGTCTCTGTTGTTTTGGCAGATTTATATTTAGAGCCTCCACGTATGTTTTTGTAAGTTTATGTGTCTTGTTTGCTGGTGTGATTTGTCTATGTGAGACTGGTTGTGTGGTGAGAGTGTCTTCCTTCACCTCCTGACTGACTGTGCCAGTCTTGGGTTGAGAGAGCCCGGCCTCCAGTTTGGCTGTATAGTTGCATCTCTCACATATATTTGTGTTTGTTGGAAGGAGGAGAGGGTTGTCTGTGTACATAAGGCAATTGTAACATTGCCTCAGGATTCCCAGATTCACCAGCTGGACTGGAGAGTATACCTGAAACTGTGATTTGGACATGCCTGGATGGTTTAAAGAACTGATTTATTGATTGTCTGGAATGGACGAATAGGGAGCCTTGTACTTCTGTATAATATAGGGGGTGTAGTGGTAAACATAGTTAGTGCTTACTGAGATATTTGAGCAAGTGCTGGGCTGTAGAATGAAGGCTGAGTGCTTATTTTTGCAAGTTTGACTAGTTCTAAGGGAAAAATTGAAGAGCAGACTTTGTGGAGCTGGGACTAGTTAAAAACTGCTTAAACAGTGCTGCGCGAAGTTGCGTGATGTGCAAAATCATGCAAAACCACGCTAAAGCGTGTTTTAAGGCAGGGAGTTTCAAAGAGATAGGAAATGGCCCAAAACAGCCAATAAGCTACAAGTTACTGGGCTGAGACCACTCCTCCAGGGACAGATAGGCTGCTCAAAGCTCCCCACTCTCACTGGTGAACAGAGAAGCTTCCTCCTATCCAAGTAAGGATATGGGCAACACAAGAACTATAACAGCCTAGAATTCAGCAAGACCTAAAAACTGGACTATTCTAGTTCAGAAAAGGCGGGAAACAAGGATTTTTTTTCCTTTTTTTTTTCTAAACAGAAACTAGGCACAAGGACACAGTAAATGCTTTAAATCGGCTAGCACACTTGAGTGTGTAGCCTACAACATTTAAACAAAGCAAAAATACAACTTTTAAAAGTGCAAACAAAAAGTGCAGAAAAACAATGCTTTGCAGATCTCAGATAGTCAGAAAACTCGCTTTTCAGCGAGAATATGCAGTCGCAGTTAGGAAGGTAGAAAAAAATACTTAAATCTTTTTAAAGTCTCTCTTTTTGCTCACTGCTGCTTGTAGAACTCTGCAGGATACCACGAGGAGCTGTGCTGAGTCTGTTACAAGCGCAAAACCGCGCTAAAGTGGGTTTTAAGGCAGGGAGTTTCAAGGAGATAGGAAATGGTCCAAAACGGCCAATAAGCTACAAGTTACTGGGCTGAGACCACTTCTCCAGGGACAGATAGGCTGCTCAAAGCTTCCACTCTCACTGGTGAACAGAGAAGCTTCCTCCTATCCAAGTAAGGATATGGGCTACACAGGAACTATTACACAGCCTAGAATTCAGCAAGACCTGAAAAGTGGACTATTCTAGTTCAGAAAAGGCGGGAAACAAGGATTTGTTTTGTTTTTTTTTTTTTTTTCTAAACAGAAACTAGGCACAAGGACACAGTAAATGCATTAAATCGGCTAGCGCACTTGAGTGTGTAGCCTACAACACTTTAAACCAGGCAAAAATACAACTTTTAAAAGTGCAAACACAAAGAATGCAGAAAAAACAATGCTTTGCAGATCTCAGATAGTCAGAAAACTCACTTTTCAGTGGGAATATGCAGTCGCAGTTAGGAAGGTAGAAAAAATACTTTTTAAAGTCTCTCTTTTCGCTCACCACTGCTTGTAGAACTCTGCAGGACACCACGAGGAGCTGTGCTGAGTCTGTTACAAGCACAAAACTGTGCTAAAGCAGGTTTTAAGGCAGGAAGTTTCAAAGAGATAGGAAATGGCCCAAAACGGCCAATAAGCTACAAGTTACTGGGCTGAGACCACTCCTCCAGGGACAGATAGGATGCTCAAAGCTCCCCACTCTCACTGGTGAACAGAGAAGCTTCCTCCTATCCAAGTAAGGATATGGGCAACACAGGAACTATAACACAGCCTAGAATTCAGCAAGAACTGAAAACTGGACTATTCTAGTTCAGAAAAGGTGGGAAACAAGGATTTTTTTTGTTTTTGCTTTCTTTTTTTTTCTAAACAGAAACTAGGCACAAAGACACAGTAAATGCTTTAAATCGTCTAGCACACTTGAGTGTGTAGCCTACAACACTTAAACAAGGCAAAAATACAACTTTTAAAAGTGCAAACACAAAAAATGCAGAAAAACAATGCTTTGCAGATCTCAGATAGTCAGAAAACTCGCTTTTCAGTGAGAATATGCAGTCGCAGTTAAGAAGGTAGAAAAAAAATACTTAAATCTTTTTAAAGTCTCTCTTTTCACTCACCGCTGCTTGTAGAACTCTGCAGGACACCACAAGGAGCTGTGCTGAGTCTGTTACAAGCGCAAAACCATGCTAAAGCGAGTTTTAAGGCAGGGAGTTTCAAAGAGATAGGAAATGGCCCAAAACGGCCAATAAGCTACAAGTTACTGGGCTGAGACCACTCCTCCAGGGACAGATAGGCTGCTCAAAGCTCCCCACTCTCACTGGTGAACAGAGAAGCTTCCTCCTATCCATGTAAGGATATGAGCAACACAGGAACTATAACACAGCCTAGAATTCAGCAAGACCTCAAAACTGGACTATTCTAGTTCAGAAAAGTTGGGAAACAAGGATATTTTTTTGTTTTTTTTTTTTTTTCTTTCTAAACAGAAACTAGGCACAAGGACACAGTAAATGCTTTAAATCGGATAGCGCACTTGAGTGTGTAGCCTACAACAGTTAAACAAGGCAAAAATACAACTTTTAAAAGTGCAAACACAAAAAGTGCAGAAAAACAATGCTTTGCAGATCTCAGATAGTCAGAAAACTCACTTTTCAGCGCGAATATGCAGTCGCAGTTAGGAAGGTAGAAAAAATACTTAAATCTTTTTAAAGTCTCTCTTTTTGCTCACTGCTGCTTGTAGAACTCTGCAGGATACCACGAGGAGCTGTGCTGAGTCTGTTACAAGTGCAAAACCGCGCTAAAGTGGGTTCTAAGGCAGGGAGTTTCATAGAGATAGGAAATGGCCCAAAATGGCCAATAAGCTAAAGTTACTGGGCTGAGACCACTCCTCCAGGGACAGATAGGCTGCTCAAAGATCCCCACTCTCACTGGAGAACATTGAAGCTTCTTCCTACCCAAGTAAGGATATGGGCAACACAGTAACTATTACACAGCCTAGAATTCAGCAAGACCTGAAAACTGGACTGTTCCAGTTCAGAAAAGGTGGGAAACAAGGATTTTTTAGTTTTTATTTTTTTTTTTTCTAAACAGAAACTAGGCACAAGGACACCGTAAATGCTTTAAATTGGCTAGCACACTTGAGTGTGTAGCCTACAACACTTAAACAAGGCAAAAATACAACTTTTAAAAGTGCAAACACAAAAAATGCAGAAAAACAATGCTTTGCAGATATCAGATAGTCAGAAAACTTGCTTTTCAGCGAGAATATGCAGTCGCAGTTAGGAAGGTAGATAAAATGCTTAAATCTTTTTAAAGTCTCTCTTTTCACTCACCACTGCTTGTAGAACTCTGCAGGACACCACGAGGAGCTGTGCTGAGTCTGTTACAGGTGCAAAACCATGCTAAAGTGGGTTTTAAGGCAGAGAGTTTCAAAGAGATAGGAAATGGCCCAAAACGGCCAATAAGCTACAAGTTACTGGGCTGAGACCACTCCTCCAGGGACAGATAGGCTGCTCAAAGCTCCCCACTCTCACTGGTGAACAGAGAAGCTTCCTCCTATCCAACTAAGGATATGGGCAACACAGGAACTATAACACAGCCTAGAATTCAGCAAGAACTGAAAACCGGACTATTCTAGTTCAGAAAAGGTGGGAAACAAGGATTTTTTTTTTTTTTTTTTTTTCTAAACAGAAACTAGGCACAAGGACACAGTAAATGATTTAAATCGGCTAGCACACTTGAGTGTGTAGCCTACAACACTTAAACAAGGCAAAAATACAACTTTTAAAAGTGCAAACACAAAACATGCAGAAAAACAATGCTTTGCAGATCTCAGATAGTCAGAAAACTCGTTCGGCGAGAATTTGCAGTCACAGTCAGGAAGGTTGAAAAAATACTAAAATCTTTTTAAAGTCACTCTTTTCGCTCACCGCTGCTTGTAGAACTCTGCAGGACA
>NC_056751.1:728758953-728808953 GCF_019279795.1 Protopterus annectens
AATTACCTCTTTTTTTCTGGATGAGAATACTTTTGTGATGAGTTGAGCCACGTAGAAGGATTTCCTGACCACTGTGGCGATGTGATTATCAAAGGAGAGACTACTGTCCACCTGTGTCTCAAGGTCTCTTATCACATTTTTGGCATTAAGTAGACTACCAGCTATGTGGTAGTTCATGGGTACAGAGTTTTTACCAAAGGGGATGACAATACACTTTTTGGCATTGAGCTTCAGGCCATGGCTTTGACACCAGGTATCTGTCTCAGTGAGGCCCTTTTGTATTTTGTCCACATCATTAGGAGTTTCAATTATGGCTCCTAGTTTGCAGTCATCTTCAAACTTTGTTAGCCAGAGACCTTCTGTGTTAGCCTGCACTTCAGAGAAGTAGATACCAAACAGGAGAGGACCCAGGACTGAACCCTGTGGTACTCCACTTGTCACTGGTCTGAAGTCAGATTTGGAATCCGCTACTTTCACAGTGTGGGTTCTGTCTGCGAGCCAGTTGGCAACCCATCTTGTGACATAGGGATTTATACCTAGTTTAGTGAGCTTATCTATAATTCCAGAGTGAGGGATGGTGTCGAAAGCCTTGGCAAGATCTAGATAAGCTGTGTGAACCATTTTACCCTCATCTATGGCTTTGGTGACTGCTTTAGAGAAGTTAGTCAGGTTTAGGAGACATGATCTGCCTTTTACAAATCCAAACTGGGTAGGGTCCAGAGTTTGGAAATTACCAATATCTTTGTTTATGAGTTCCATGATGATACGTTCCATGGCCTTGCAGACCAGGCTCATCAGGCTAATGGGGTGGTAGTTCCCAGGGTCCGTCATGGCTCCCCCTTTGTGGAGTGGGATAACCATCGTGGTGCGCCATTCAGTGGGTACAAAGCCTGAGGTGAGGCTATGATTGAACATGGTACTTAGGTAGGTAGGTAGGTTTTTCCATCTTTACTTGTAAAATGTATGTTCTGTTGATAAAGCATAATTTTAAATGGTACTTACGTATTATCGCAACCAGATTTCTAACCGATAATACCTAAGTGCCAAGTTCTCATGTGGTGTTCAGGTGTCGAGAAAAGTATTTCACGTTATTGTGTCAATCGCAAACTGTATAAATATTTGCAATGTGCCCAGATTTTTAGCAAGTTGTCCTCCCATTATTTTACGTTTCCACCACATTACATGCAGCACCATGTTGAGACGAATGTATCTCAGCGTGACTTAATTGGCAAAGGTTCCCTTCACTTACAGCTGAAAGGAGAATGTAAAAGGCAAAATTGGCATATCCGATTTCAGTTTGTGACATGTAACGATGATATTCCTGGAGCAATGAATTAAAGAGCCTGTTCCACAGAACTGTTGACTTTCTTCCGACTGCAAATGATTGCTCTAGTATAAGGATTTCACACGTGTGTCATTGCCATTCCACCCATACACACCTGAAAACTGTCCAGCTTTCCACACAATGTCCAGCTTTGTGACACATATTATCGGTATGGCCCTCATAAAATGTGTGACTGTGTGCCAAGTCACTGGGACGATCAGAGGATGGAAGTCAGTAATTAATGAAATACATATACCTTATGTGTAGCGGCAGTCAGGTTCATTTTACATTCACTTACAGGGTAAAGGGCATTAGCGGGAAGGGAGAATTTGGCCATTATTCCTGTCCCTTTCACAGAGCTGAAGTGAAACAAGTAATTTGGACTTTACACACCCCTTGTCAGTGCAGGATACACTACATTCCCTGTAACATAAGTAATTAGAGCGACTTCACAATCTGGTTGCGATAATGCTTAAGCACCTCTTAAACTACTGTAATGTTCTGCTAAGTAGTCAGAAGTAATACAGGGTCCTCTACAAGTCCAAGTGATTTCATTCATGACAGGTAGATATCCAGAGTGCAGCAGGGCTATATGTCCTGTATTCGTGAGATTGTGAAACAGCTGTGTGGCAGCTCAGCTGTTCCAGTAGTGAGCTGCTACCCTTCATCTCAACTAGGCAAGAGGAGGAGTCATGTATGTGCACAGTCACCCCCTGCTGTGCTGTATTGCCACAGCCAATTAGTTGTACACACTAGGCAAGTGGAGGGTGAGTGTCTCAAACCCTGGACTATAGATAACAGCTTATCCTTTCTACATAGCCTTAATTATCTGCACCATACACTAGTCTACAACCATCAAGCATAGGGGAAGAGGGATATAATACATAGAACTTAAACTATAACGTAAAATATAAAAACAGTTCAGCATGAACTGTTAGAGTTGCACCTTGCATGCCAGGATGTCAGATCTTCAACCTCCATTTACTTACTGTGTGACTCTGAACAGGACAGTGGTCCTGAGCTGCTTCTGAAAAAGAATATATGTTGAATGGATCTACCCGATTAAAATAAATAATATATAAAGTGGAAGGAATCAAATATCCATTCTGTATTTATTTTATTTAACATTTGTTTACCAGGAAAGTCTGACTGAGACAGAGCCCCATTTTCAGCAGAGGCCCAGGGAGAAACACTCCAGACACTTGTCTTTGGAATGTGGGAGGAACCCACACAAACACAGGCAAGATATGCAGACTCCACACAGAGGACACCTCAGCCAAGCATCAAACCACAGAACCTCTTGCTGTGAGGCAACAATGCTGCTGCACCACTGACATGGTTTATTGAGAAGTGTGAAAAGAAATACAAATAGTGTGGGGGGGGGCATATAAAGACATGATTCAATGCAAAAACTACACTGTTGTGCAGTCACCATTGTGCCCTTATCCTATTATTAACTAAACCTCTCAAAAACAAAGTGCCAGCTGGATACCAGAAACTGTAAGGTGTACAGTGCAACTCGCTACCCCTGAAGTGTTAGCAACTACTAGTGGTCTAACATATATAAACTGTTTACTCACTATATCCATTCAGAGGTGGTCCACTGAACATTTCACCTTAGAGTGTGCAGTACCCAGCTGACACTTTTTCCCCCACAGGGTTTTGCTCCACTCCCAGCCTTTCTTCTGTGCATATGTGGGCTTCTTTTTTAGCACATGCAAGCAACGGTCTCTCTGCACTCCATGCAACAAGGGATATAGCTTTTTAATTCATTTGCTTCACTGAGCTGCAGATAGTTATCTGTGTCTTTCTGAGTTAGACTTCTCAAGCAGTTTAACGTACTGACTGTAGCAGCAGCTGCATTGTGCTTTGCAAAGTATCATTTTATTTTCCCGCTGCACTCAGCTGCACACGGCTACTCACACCTCAGCTAGTTAGTCTGCTCAAGCAGTTTAACTCACCATACTTGTGCTGTGTTGCTCTCACTGAAATAAAGGTTAACAGTGGTAAGGACGTCTGTAACAAAAATCCTAAGACTTTTTCCTGAAGCCTTAAAAATGGCAACTGCAGAATTAATAAAGCACAACACTTTGAAGAAACCACTTTTTGCCGGGGGGGTTAAGCTTTTGGCACCCAGTGAGGGATTTTGCACTGCAATCACCTTCTCCTGACTGATATACTCATCGCAGGGACTGTAACCAGTCAATGATGAAAACAGGAATACTTTGGTCTTGGCAGTGTGCAGAGAATTCAGAGCAGGAAAACAGCAGCTCTAACATAAAAGTGCTCAAAAGTGTCTGATTTGAACAATTGTGTTTCAGGTAGCTGTTTGCATCCCATGATAAAGACAGCAGTGCCTTAGTAGGGAGAGAGAACACCAGTATACCCCAGTTTTAACACCAAGGTGAAGTTCTTAAGCTAGGCTCACTGGTATTATAAACATTTATTCCTTCACAAGTCAGGACCATCAGTTCCAAAATTAAACACATAAATGATATGCTCATGTAAAAATGATTAGCACTTTTAATTTTTTTCAGTAGATAAAACTGCTGTTTAAAAAAAGGAAGAGTAGTTTTCTAAGGTTAAGGTAGAAAAGCAAATCTATACATCTTGAAGACACAAATCCCACCCTATTAAAGTATTGAAAGCTGAACCCACTACAGGATTTACATTTTGCTTGATGATGTCATAATTAAGTAGCATTTATAAGAAATGTTCACTATAAATATATATTTTATTCATACATTTAACTTCAGTTACAAATAAAAAGTATAACACTTTTGCAGTTGGAACTTTTAACATGTAATAACACTGATTTATTGTACTAAGATTACTCTCAGATGACTGCATACACAGAATTCTGAATTGCTCTTTCTTTGTTATGCTTTTTATATGTATTAATATTGTCATCTATATTGCAGGAGACCCCCTGCTATCCTAGAGGGATAAATGCCAGAAGGTGTCAGAAGTCAATCGACCCTTGAACTCATTTGCCCCCTACTTGAGGGGGTGGAGTCAAATGATTGGTTTTGTCGCAGCTGCTGTGAATGTCCTCAGGGAAGGCAGATGGGAAGAGAAATGCAACGAGGACAGCAGTGAAAACATGAAACAAACTGAATTAGAGACAACAGATTTCACCTGTCCTATTCTGTGCCGTCTACTCTGGGCTTAGAAGAAATAACAATTTTTATAAATTTTGTTTATATTTCCTTAAATAAATCATGCCTGGTAATTAAAGATAATTAGAAACCTGCATAGTTGTTTGACAATGTCTGTTAATCTATATAACTGTCTTTCAAACTATCTTATCTATTTACTTAAATAAACACATATATAATGTAAACTTTTGTCTATATTTATGTCTAGGTTTATATCTGTGTCTCAGTATGTGTATGTGTAATCTATTTAAATCTGTGTGTGTGTGTGTGTGTGTGTGTGTGTGTGTGTGTGTGTGTGTGTGTGTGTGTGTGTGTGTGTGTGTGTGTGTGTGTATATATATATATATATATATATATACACATGTATGTGTGTGTGTGTGTGTGTGTGTGTGTGTGTGTGTGTGTGTGTGTGTGTGTGTGTCTGTGTGTGTGTCTGTGTGTGTGTCTGTGTGTGTGTCTGTGTGTGTGTGTGTGTGTGTGTGTGTGTGTGTGTGTGTGTGTGTGTGTGTGTGTGTGTGTGTGTGTGTGTCTGTGTGTGTGTGTGTGTGTGTGTGTGTGTCTGTGTGTGTGTGTGTGTGTGTGTGTGTGTGTGTGTGTGTGTGTGTGTGTGTGTGTGTGTGTGTGTGTGTGTGTGTGTGTGTGTCTGTGTGTGTGTGTGTGTGTGTGTGTGTGTGTGTGTGTGTGTGTGTGTGTGTGTGTGTGTGTGTGTGTGTGTGTGTGTGTGTGTGTGTGTGTGTGTGTGTGTGTGTGTATATATATATATATATATATATACACACACGTATGTGTGTGTGTGTGTGTGTGTGTGTGTGTGTGTGTGTGTGTGTGTGCACGCGAGTCTCTGTGTTTAACCACTTACCTGATGATTATGTATCACTCCAAATTTGTATCTCCCATCTCTCACCTTCTTAATCTCCCAGACATTTGATTCTGTGCTCATACCTGTGTAAAATGATTACTTTTTACTATGCAGTGAAATTTCTACTCCACGTTGCTATCCCAGGACACCCCCACTGACCAAACCTCCCAGACATGCAGTTACCACCCTCAGAGAGGTAAACTTGCAAAGAATTCACACAAGAAGTTCAGTGCTATACCACTAATAGCCTACAACTACATTCCCTCATAAAGACATTAACTCTGAACCTGAAGACACAGCTGGAGGTGCTGGAAAGGAATGTCAGGCTAGGGTCACCAGCAGCATTGTGTTGCACTACATATGTATTTACGTTCAATATAGTTCTTTGCTTTTCAAATGAATGGGAATCTTTTGAATAATACACTGACCATAATGTTCAAACTACACAATATTTTTCAAAAAATTTACACCATTTTCATAAGATATAAAACAAGCCTTCATTGCAAACTAAAAAGAAGCTATTCTGAAGTTGTACATATGCACAAGCACACGTATATCATTCATTATATATTATTATATAATTGCTGTTGTATCTACTGTATGACTTATAGTTCTATTATTAGTGTTTTGTACTTCTATAACTTTTACATATTTTGTATGTTTGGAGCTTTTCTCCTCGGGTCTGTGCTGAAAAAGGGTTTTCTCGCCCAGTCAGACTAACCCAATTAACAAATGTCAAATAAATAAATAATAAATATATGCACGTGCATATAGGGCTTTCTACCTGTTTATAAACACACACAGACACACACACACACACACACACACACACACACACACACACACACACACATCTGTATTAACATGTTGGTTATGGAAAATGTGTGTGCAACTTTAAATGTATTCTCAGAATTTATGGCGTGTGGAAACATACTAACAGCAAAAACAGAAGCCAAGGTCACGATTGCCAGTTAAAACAGTAAACAGGAGTAGACTGAAGGGTAAAATGTGGAAGTCAGTTCCTCACTGAAGGGTTACCTGAAAGGAAGACCTGAAGCATGGAGGGAAAAAGGATCCAATCTGGGATAACCTATGGAGAGTAATGTGTGGATTGTTCCTTATAGAAATACCTGTTTTATGTCTGAAAGTAGGACATGGGAGATGCCTGCTGCCCTGGACTTTATTTTTTCTTAAAAGGCAGCCTATATCCTGGCAGGGCTGTGTGATCTGGACACTGTTATGAAAGTATGGTTTGTTTTATTTTATTTTAACTCAAAACCAAATAGGGCTAAAATGTTAGTTTGTGGAATTAGAAGAAATCTGTGTTTTTACATCTGTCCTTTCTCTTCTGTCTTCTTGAACCTGAACTGATGGTGTGTGCATGGGCAGTTGGCCAGAGACTTGCCATTTTTTTAAATATGCTACTGCCAAACCATATTTGGGCTACAAAATTCCCTAAAGAATTGTGACTTTTGTGCTCCTGCCATGGTTATCTGGAGTTCACAGCTATGGAGGAACCATTGGAGAAAATCATCAAAAGAAAGAAAGAGGGCAGGAAAAAGTGGGAAATAGAAAAGTCTGGCCAGTCTGGGAAGGACTACTGGTTGTCTAACAAAGAAGCTAAGAAAGGAGCTGTAATAGCAAATAATAGGGCATCAGAGGCACTGTACCAACGTCTGGAAAGTTTCTCAGTAGGTGGCACAAAGAAACTATATCAGGTTGTAAAGCAAAGTTAGAAAGATAAAGAAGATAGTCAGACACCCTTCATAAGTGTAGCTCAATATGTGTGTATATACTTTTAAGAAGTTATCCAAGGGCTTGCACAAGTGTATAAATACTGAGCACAAGCGAGCCTGACTGCCATTTTGTAGTCAGCTGTTGAGATGTAAGCATGTAAGTATGTAAGGTTTGTCTGTTAACTAGTTTGTTCATATTTAGTGATGCTGCTATCCATCCTGATGTGTTTCTATGTATTAAAGCAACTAAACGAAACCCCAAGCCTTCTTGTCATATGTGTTAGAGACAGACGAGCAACAAGGTGTCAGAAACGACATATCTAAAAGGACATGGAGTCAGAATCGGCATATCCAAAGGACATGGAGTCAGAATCAGCATATCCAAAGGACATGGAGTTAGAGGCCGCATGGCATGCTAGAAGTCTAAACCTCAAAATGCACTCTCTCGAGGCACTCCTAAAAATGGAGAACATCCGATATCTGTGCAGTAACTGAGACTTGGTTCAAGGCTCCAGAGAGCACCCCTGCAATACCAGGCTACAACTCTTACCACACGTTTCGGCCACCAAACCAGGATTGAAACACTAAAGGTGGAGGAGTGTCCATATTCACCAAGGATATTCACACCACCAGCTTTGTTGCCCAACAAAATACGTCTGAAATTCTCCAGGTGCAGCTAACACTAGGTAAGACTGCAATCCAAATTGTAGCTTGCTACAGATCCCCACCATGCCCCAAGATTCTCATTACACCTTTCTAAACATACTGGAAAATATTAATATACAACCAGGCACCCTAATACTGGGTGATTTCAACTACCTGCCATTAACTGGGAAAACTACTCGTGTACCAACACCTTTGCCCAACTGTTCTTGGAATTCATAAATTCCAATGCCCTGGATCAACTAATCCATAGTCCCACCAGGGGCTCCAATACCTAGACCTGGTCATTACCAACATGGGAAATCGATGCTCCACACCTATGGTCACCCCTCGTTGGTCAGGTCAGACCATTAGCTAATCACCTTTAACATCCACATCCCACCCCCACCCCTCAGTAAGGAAACCTCCATAAAAAAACTTCTCCAAAGCCAACTTCATGCTACTCAAGTCAGAAGTTACAAACTTCATGACACCCATGCAGATGGGAACTGAAAGTTCGACTGCTGAATCCTACACTAAGGCACTGTATGAGCACATCCACTCATGCATGAATTGTGCCATCCCAAATAGAACCAAGATGCTCTCCTCCAAAAAAAAGAAGCCAATCTGGTGGTCCCCTGCCATAAACAAACTTTACAACAAAAGGAAGAAACTGTTGCAGAAAAGAGGAAAATCCCAGGATGCAAAAACCTCCCTTACCAGCCTCAGTAAGAAGCTGAGATCCCTCATAAAATCCTCCAAAGCTAGTTACGAAAATAAAATTGCCAAAGATTCCAAAGACAACCACAAGGCATTCTATAACTATGTCAAGAATCTAAATGGCAATTGTCAGATCTGCTCTGAGCTACAACAGAATGGCACTAAATATTCTGATCCCAAGGATATTGCCAATATCCTGGCAGATCGATTCAGTGCCAACTTCACCCCCCTTTCACCCTATAAATGGCCCATCTCAATACCGGAAGATTGCCAAATTCCGGTAATAATGGCCACACAGGTATAAAACACACTCTCCAAAGCTAAGAATACAGCACCCATGGGACCAGATGACATCCCAGGCTGTGTACTACATGAACTACAAAATGAACTGGCACCTCACCTAAGTGTCATGTTTAATCATACCCTCACCTCATGCTTCATGCCCACTGAGTGGCACACAGCTACAGTTACCCCACTCCACAAGGGGGGATCCACCTTGGATCCCAGGAACTACCACCCCATCAGTCTCATGAGCCTGATCTGCAAGGCCATGGAATGTATTATCATGGAACTTATAAACAAAGAAATTGGCAACCTTCAAACACTGGACCCCACCCAGTTTGGGTTCGTGAAGGGCCGATCTTGTCTCCTGAACCTGACTGACTTCTTCAAATCAGTCTCCAGAGCCGTGGATGAGAGTAAAGCAGTCCACACAGCCTATCTGGACCTTGCCAAGGCCTTTGACACCATCCCCCACTCTAGAATCATAGCTAAACTTACTAAGCTGAGCATTAATCCCTACATCACTCAATGGGTTGCCAACTGGCTTACTGACAGAACCCACACTGTAAAAGTAGCTGACTCCAAATCCAGCTCCAGACAAGTGACAAGTGGAGTACCTCAGGGTTCAGTCCTGGGACCTCTCATGTTTGGCATCTACTTCTCTGAAGTACAGGCCAACACTAAGGGACTATGGCTAACAAAGTTTGCAGATGACTGCAAATTGGGAGCCATTATTGAATCCCCAAATGATGTGGATACTCTACAAAAGGGCCTTACAGAAACAGATGCTTGGTGCCAAAGCCATGGGCTTAAGCTCAATGCCAAGAAATGTATAGTTATCCCCTTTGGGAAAAAACATGTACCCATGAATTGCCACATAGGTGGCAGAACACTAAACACCAAAAGTATGATAAGGGACTTAGGGACACAGGTGGACAGTGGTCTCACCTTCAATAACCACATTGCCACAACAGTCAGGAAATCCTTCTGTGGCACACCTCATCACTAAGGGCTTTTCATCAAGAAAAAAGGAGGTCATTGTCCCACTGTTCTCATCCCTCATTAGACCCATTATAGAATACAACGTCCCATTTGGTATGTACCTCTCAAGACATCTGCAACAACTGGAAAGGCCGCAGAAATACCTCACTAAAAGAATCACAGGCCTAAAGCAGATGCCCTATGCTGACTGCCTTAAAAAACTCCAGCTATACTCTGTCGCATATCGTCTACTCCGAGGTGATCTCTGCTTAACATAAAAGGCCATGTCAAACCCAGAGCTGTTGGACATGCTACACTTAAAGAAATCTCAATCCCTCAGAGCCACACACTCCAGGGATCTAAACCTTGTCATCACAATAAACAAAACATGCTGGAGATATAGGTTCCTGACCCAGAGACTCCCCAGACTCTGGAATAGATTGCCCATACATGTCAAGCAGAGTGCTTCTTTGGCCCTCTTCAAAAGAAACCTTGATGACTGGATGGGAGAAAGGAAATTCACCCCGGGGATCACGTCAGTCACCCTGCTAGACAGTTGTCCAGGGAAGTAAATAGTGTGAGAAGAAATAGCCAGGGAATTGTTATGGCTAGGCTTGTATAGGCCCTAGGGCCGATAGCCTAGTACCAACCTATGAACCTATGAACCTAAAATGACTAGAGGCACTCGCTTAATGTTGGAAAAATATACAGCAGTGAATCATCCTTAAAACTTCTCAAAACAGGTCAGAAATGAATTTCAGATATTAAAACTTGCTCAGCACTATTTCTTTTTCATAAAATATGAAACAAGGCACACAGAACGTTCTAAACGATATTCACATAAACCGAAAGGTACGATATTGATAAAAAATATTCAAATTACTATGGAAAATCTTTGAAATAAAGTCAGAATTGCATAAAACAAATTAAATAAGGGGAAACGACTGCATTTTCAATACATGCTTTGCAAATCTGTATTTTTGTATTAAGCAAAGATGTTCGCATGCTTGTGCAGTGTTACAGTAAAGCTATTTCACAAAAGTACAGCCATTACAGAGCATATTTCACAGAGTACAGCCATTACAGAGCATATTTTGCAAAGTAAAGTATTTTAAAGAATTTATTGCACATTTGAATGTTGTTGCAAGCTCACAGAACAGGTTGTTTGTACATAATTGCAAGGGCCATATTTTCAGTGTGTTTGTGTATACCTTGTGGGCATGGCAGATGGATTTCGAAAACCCACTGCACTTGTGTTTGACAGTAATATTGCCGAGAACTTGAGAGTGTTAGAGAAGAAGTATGACATTTTCATACAGGCTGTATTTTCTGATAAAGATGATAATACAAAGGCATTTATTTTATTTAATTTATCTGGATCAGAAACCATAGAAAGGGAACGTTCATTTGTGTATTCACCTGCTATCTATACAGTAGAGGGGAAAACTGTCATATTTTTGCACAGGATGAGTGAAGGGAAGACCCTGATTACTTAAAATGTAAATTTAGAGAAATGTGTAACCCACAGACAAATGTTAGAATGGAAAGGCACTTATTTTACACAAGGGATCAAAAGCCTGGTGAAACGTTTGCAGCATATATAAATGACCTGAGAAATAAAGCTAAAACGTGCAGATTTGTTGACTTAAGGGATGAGTTGATAAAGGACAGACTTGTGTGTGGCATAAGAGACAATGCTGTGAAAAAGATTTTGCTTTGTGACAGTGATTTAACTTTGAATAAGGCCATTTCAGATTTGTCAGATATACAAGCTCAAAAAAAGCACACAAATATGCTTACAAACGAGAATAGCTCTAGAAGGCACAGTGATAAAGGTCATGTTGATAGTATGCAGCATGTGGTTAAAAGAAACGGGTCCAAGCACATGGCAGAAACTGTAACCTCTGCAGCACTCACTGGTAAACCCCAGGGCTTTCCAGCAAATTCCAGAGTTCGCACAGTCTCAGTGAAGCATGAGTGTATGAGCAAACTAAAAACATGGGTCCCCAGTCAATTTCATTGCCAACTGTCATAACTGTGGTGGAAACCACAAATCTAAAAGGGAAAAATGTTTAGCTTTTAGTCAACAATGCCACAAATGCAATAAATAGAATCACTTCAAAGGTTTTGTAAATCAAAAGGCCCACGTTATATTATTAAAAGGGAACATTTGAAGAAACAAGTTGATCAATTAGAAAGCTGCAACCCTACTCTTTATGTGGATGGTGTGTCAGTGCTTCATGAAACAGTCAATGCAGTAGATTTAAGGACAAAGAATGAAGTATTTTGTACTGCTCGGATAAATGGAAAACCCACAAAGCTCAAAGTTGACACAGGTTCCAAGTGCAATGTTATCCCAGCAGAAATGTTTGCTAGAGTGTGTAATGGTGAAAGGCTTGATTTGGCAAGGTGTGCAAAACTTGTTGCTTATGGAGGTGAAGAAATTCAAACCAAAAGCTCAGTAGTGCTTTCACATTACTCTGCTGGAAGAAGCTACAACTTATTATTTTATGTGGTCAAGAAGCACGTCCAGTCACTATTAGGGCTCAGAGACAGTTTGAAAATGGGACTGCTTTCATTTAACATGGAAGTCCACTATGTTAGCTTGAAAGATCACTACTCTAATTTTGCCCAGCACATTTTTTTCTACCTATGCTATTCTTTTCGAAGACAAACTAGGCAAGCTTACATTTGTGTACTCCATGAAGTTCCAATAGCCATGCAGGACAGAGTCAAAGCTGAGTTAGATAATATGGTGCGACAAGGTGTGATTTGTCCAGCTGAAACTCCAACTGAATAGGTATCTTCCATGGTGGTAGCTCATAAGAAACTCTCAGATGACATCGAACTATGTATTGATCCACAAGATTTGGACAAAGCTCTAAAAAGACCTCATTATCCAATGCGCACAGTCAAAGAAGTCACAGCTTTGATGCTAAATGCCACTATTTTTTCTGTTTTAGATGCAAAGAGTTCATTTTGGCAAATTCAGCTTGATAACAAAATCCTCATTGCTCACTACATTCAGTACTCCATTTGACAAGTACAGATTTTTGAGAATGCCATTTGGGATAAATTCTGCAAGTGAAATCTTTAAATGTGCAATGGAGCAAATTTTTTTCTGGGTACCCTTGTGCTATTATCGTAAGTGACATACTAGTAGGAGGTCATGATAAAGCAGAACATGACAGAAACCTCAGAAAAGTTCTAGAAAGGGCATGTCAAGTGAATCTTAAGTTCAATCCACACAAATGCAAATTCAGGCTACAAGAAGTTACTTATGTTGGTCACTTATTTACAAGTACAGGCCTATGACCAGACCCTACAAAACAAACTGCCATTCTCAAGATGCTAGCTCTAGACAATGTTCAAGCCCTGCAAAGTTTTCTTGGCATGGTCAACTACCTAGGCAAGTTCATTCCAGATTTGAGCCAATTTTCAGCACCACTCAGAGAGCTGACACGTAAAGATTTATCCTGGTCTCGATTAGAGGAACACCAAAGAGCATTTGATGTCTTGAAACAGAGAATTGCTAGTCCACCAACTCTCAGATACTATGATGATTCACAAGCCAGTTACACTTTCCTGTGATGCTTCAAAATTTGGTCTTGGTGCAGTCATTCTTACAAGAGAATCAACCTGTTGCCTGCGCATCAAGAACTCTTACGCAAACTGAAATGCAGTGTGCCCAGATTGAGAAAGAGCTTTTGGCAATTGTGTTTGCATGTTCGAGGCTCCATGATTACATTTATGGTAGACTTATCCAGATCGAAACAGACCACCAACCATTAGTCACTATATTGAGAAAGCCAATGCATTCAGCTCCAGCTAGACTGCAACGTATGATGCTAAGATTGCAAAAGAACAATTTCAATCTTGTCTACAAAAAGGCAAACTTCTTTATCTTGCTGATACATTGTTCAGCTCGGCAATTCACATCATAGAACAGCATGAAAAGAGAACGTTGATTATGAAGTCATGGAAGTGAGAAAGTTTTCTTCCACACATCTTGATGACCTGAGAGATCACACAGCCACAGATCCAGTTTTACAAAGGCTGAACCACTTTATCAATCAAGGATGTCCGTCAAAGCAATCTAGTTTACCTCAAGAAGTGCAACCTTAATTTCCATACAGAGATGAGATTTTGTCTGACAAAGGTATCATTATGAAAGGTCTGAAAGTAATTGTTCCAAAGTCCATGCAACAAGAGTACATTACTATCTTGCATCGTGGTCATGCAGGAACCAAATTTACCAAAAAAAGGGTAAGTGGTCTAGTATTCTGGCCTTCTATGTCACAAGACATTGAGAGAGCACTTTCATCTTGTTCAGTGTGTAATAGTACAAAGCTACATCAACAAAAGGAACCACTTCAGCTTAACCAGACTCCGGAACTACCTTAGTAGACAGTAGCCACCCATATCTTTGAGTGGAATGGTCAACATTATTTGATGTTAGTAGACTCTTACTCAAATTGGTTCGAGATTGACTTACTTCCTAACCTAGCATTCAGTACTGTCATTACTAAGATGAAGCATCATTTTGCTGTTCATGGTAGCCCACATAAAGTTATTTCTAACATAAAGTTATTTCTAACATAAAGTTATTTCTAACAATGGCTCGTAGTTTACAAGCCAACAGTTCAAAAGATTTGCTGAAGAATGGGACTTTACTCATGTCACAAGTAGTCCAGAGTACCCACAGTCAAATGGCTTGGCAGAACACGCAGTGCAAAGTGCAAAACAGTTACTAGAGAAATCAAAACAAGATAATAGTGATGTTTTCCTGAATCTCTTGAATCTCAGAAATATTCCTAGTGATAAACATCTTGGTTCACCTGCTCAGAGACTCCTGTTGAGTCAAACCAGAACCACATTACCAATCAGTACTCAATTATTGGTTCCATGTGTCAAGAACAATAGATCAGTGAAAGCCAATCTGTTGAAGAAGCACCTATCCCAGATGTCCTACTATGATAATCCCAGTAAACCGCTCAATCCATTACAAGAAGGAGAAGTGGTAAGGATGCAAACATCCAAAGGTTATGACTGGATTAGTGTCGTGAAGAATATTGGTCCAGAGCCAAGATTGTACATCATGGAATCAGAAGGAGCAATCTTTAGGTGGAATTGGAAACATTTGAGACCGGTGTCTGAGCCTATACCACAGCACACAGCCTGTGAGAAAGACTCTTTATAAAAGAGTGAGTTGTCCCGTGTTCCAGTTCCAAAGGATGTTGCACATTCCCATTCCTGTGATGAATCCAGAAGTTCCTGATATGAGTTGTGCACTGCAGACTGTCCCTGCTGCTAAATTTATTCCCAGCTGTTATGTTACAAGATATAGTTGAATCTCTAAACCCTGTAGCAGATACAAAGCACCTTGGACATGAACATTGTGTTTTGCTTCCGATGTATATAGTAATGCATGTCTGACTCTGATATTGTTTTGTATAAAGGGCAACCTTTTAAAGAGGGAGGAGGTAGATCAATATGTGTGTGTGTGTGTGTGTGTGTGTATGTGTGTGTGTGTGTGTGTGTGTGTGTGTGTGTGTGTGTGTGTGTGTGTATACCTTTAAGAAGCTATGCAAGGGCTTGTACAAGTGTATAAATACTGGGCACATGTGAGCCTGACTGCCATTTTGTAGTCAGCTGTTGAGATGTAAGCATGTATGTATGTAAGGTCTGTCTGTTAATTAGTTCATTTGTATTTAATGATGCTGCTGTCCATGCTGATGTGTTTCTATGTATTAAACATCTAAACGAAAACCTGAAGCCGCCTTGTCATACGTGTTCGAGACGAACAAGTGACAATAAGGGATGCAAGCAGCAACCTGCTTACCAGTCCACAGGACATCAAAGGCAGATAGGAGTATTTCCAGCAGCTTCTGAATGAAGAAAACCCCACAGAAGCTAGACTGCTCCAGAAACAGCCTACGATGAGAAAAGAAGAGGAGCCCAACCTAGAAGAAGTAAGAACAGCACTAAGGAAGATGAAGTCAGGGAAAGCAGCAGGCTCAGATGAGGTCACAGCAGACATGATAAAGATGCTGGGTGAGATAGGGGAGAAATGGCTCTAGAGGGTACTCATAGCAGTGTGGAGAGAAAGGCATATCCCAGATGACTGGAGAATAAGCATACTCATACCAGTGTACAAGACCAATGGGGACATCCACAACTGTGGGAAGTACAGAGGCATCAAACTCCTGTCACATCACATGAAAGTTCTGGAGAGGCTGATTGATAAATGGATACGTAGTAGGATGTAAGATGGGAGATCAGCAATTTGGATTCAGATCAGGATGCAGCACAACTGACCCGATGTTTGCAGTGAGACAGCTAGTTGAGAAGAAGCTAGAGATGAGGAAAGAGTCCAACTGGGCATTCCTAGACTTGGAGAAAGCATATGGCAAGGTCCCAAGAAAGCTGATCTGGGCAGTACTGCAGTGGGTCGAAGTCCCAGAAACATTGGTAGAACTAGTGCAGGATATGTGCAAGGACCCAATGACTAAGTAGGAACAGTATTCGGCCTCATGGAGGGTGTACATCAGGGTACACCTCTGAGCCCACTGCTGTTCATACTTGTGATGGACTACATTAGCAAATAGGTTGGAGGGGACAGATCAACAAAGTTGCTGTATGCAGACAAAGTGGCATTACAGGCAGACTCTGAGCAAGAAGTTCAGCAAAGGATACGGGAATGGAATGCAAAAGTGAAGGTACATGGGATGAAACGATGCACAGATAAGGCAGTGGTAATGGCAGCAAATCAGAAGATGCTAAGAACTGAGATAGAAGGTAAGATAGTGGAACAGGTAAATAGCTCCATGTATCTGGGAGAGGTGGTTGAGGGGAAGTGAAGTCTGAATTATGAAGTCAAAGCTAGAATCAGAGGGGCTGCAGCCAACTGACATAGAGCTTCTGGTGTAGGTATTGACAGAATAGAGCTTCTGGTGTAGGTATTGACAGAAGAATGCCAAATAAGCTGAAAAGTAAGGTGTACAAGATAGTTGTGCAACCAATACTACTGTATGGTACAGAAATGTGGACAGAGTAGATGAAGAAGCTGGAGGTGATGCAAATGAAGTGGCTGAAAAGGGTGGTAGGATGCACACTTTGGGACAGATGAAGAAATGAGGACATAAGAGCAGAAGCCAAAGTAGCTCCAATTGCAGAAAATATCAGAGAACATATTACAGTAGTTTGGACACTTGAAGAAAAGCAGAAGACAATCCGGTGAAGAAAATTTGGGATAGACAGGAAGAAGGTAAGAGGAAACAAGAACATCCAGCAAAGACGTGGATGGATTGTGTGAGAGAAGATCTACAACAGTCTGGCATGAGTGTTGAAGAAGGCAGGAGTGTGGCATTGAATCGAGATAGATGGGGAAAGTTAACATGATACCCCAACCCCATGTAGAAAAATGGGAAAAAGGGGGCTGATGATGGTGATGATGATGATGTAGGTGACAACTGACCAGAAAATGATGTAGCTACAGCAGCTAATTATTCTGGCCAACATAGCCGACAGCCCCAAGACCATGCTGCCTCCAAAGAAAATGGCTGGGAAGAATGACCAGGAATATTATTTAATGACATTTGAGATATGGAATTGAGTAGACTGAGCCAGGATCTTCTCATCCCACCTGACAGGAGAGACACTGAACACAAACATGGACATGGATCAACCTGATTATTTAGGCTACAATAAACTAAATAAAGAACTTTTAGTCAGGCCTAGTATAACCCTGAGGTACAATCAATAAAATGTTATAGCAAATTTTTTAATATACTTTTAATACAGATTAAATTAATAAAACAGCACCTCAAGTGTTTCATATGAGATCATAGGAGATTACGAGGCTATCAACCCGGAGGTCATTTTAAGCCTAGCTGTTTCATCCCAGTGTAATACCATAGAAATGCTACTCAATACCCAAGATTGAATTTAGTGATGCCTGCCCATGTCCCGGACATTATGGACAACCCTTTTTCTCTTTTTGCACTGCAATGCCTACACTTCTTAATACTAAAACATAAGAAAAAATGCATCTGTTTATTTTAGTATCTTTATCATATACAACAGTATTTGAATGTGTAACTTATATCATGAAAAGTTTTATAGCAATACTGTTAAGAACAGGAACTTGTTTTACTTTCTTACCTTTCACCTTCTTCTTCCCTTCCAAATATTAATGGCATTAAGTGGGGGAAAGCCTTTCAGTCTCACACATTTAACAAAGTCAACAAAACTCCATTCTTTCCACTTTTTACTGTGCAGCCATATTTCACAAATGTGATCGATGCTTTGTAATCTCACATTTAGTCAATAATTTCCACATTGCTTGCCTTCCTCCTGTTCGTCTACATCTCCCAGCTCTGTTTCAATTTCAGGGTACTCCCAATTCTTCTAGTCAATTCTCATGTTTTCTTCTGTCTCTCAAGCATTTTACTTTGGAACACTAGAAAAGGTTTTACTGGCATAGTCTATGAAACTTAACTTTCAGAAGAATGAGAAGCAAGTCCCCTTCTGCTTAACGGCTCACTTTTTGTCGAACAAACTTTTGTACTTCCTCCTTAGGCTACTCTGCATCAAAAAATGACTTTGATCCTCCGTGAAAAAAATATTCTGAAGACAGTTGGATACAGCAGTTTGAATCTTGCACCTGCCTCTCGATATTCACACCTACACTGTTACTTTAAATATTGCTCTCCCTGCTACTACCTCCTGGTTGCTACAACAGTCACAAGTTCCCCTGCCCCCCACTACAAAAGTTAAACTCCTGAATTTTTAGCCTAAATGGGATGTTAGCCATGTAGTACAGAGTAATAGAGGTGAGAGAGGTGTGATTTGTTACAGGTTCTGAGTCGCAGAACCCCATTGTCTGGACTTTTAGGGTTTACCTGAGCTCACCCAGAGTCTTTTAATCAAGAGGGTGGGTGAGTTAGCTGGGCAAAATCTCATTTCCTGTGTAGGAAGCCTTAATAATCCATACATTAGTTATCTAAACTTGAGACTTCAGTAACATGCAGTGAGAGAATAAGTCACACCCTGAGCTGCAATAAAGCCTGGCCAGGATATCTGTGCATCTCAGTCTATGAAAGTAGGCACCCCCTCACTGCTCATCAATAACTTTACCTACACTAACCCCTGCATCTCAACACCACCCCAGCTCAAAGCAGTTATGGTATTCCAGACGCCCTAAATCCTGTTTGACCAGAACTTCTCCACAACTTCTGTAGCCAGCCTGATTAAGATGAGTATATTGAGACAATGTAAGAAATGTCTCATGCTTTCTGACAATTATCTATTACTCAAACATCGTGTGTGAGAGACGTACATTTATAATGGCATTGGAGGTTAAAATCTCACACACAGATAACTTAGACTTCAAGATTATCAGCAGTACACCACACATCACAGCACTTCAAAGCCATCACAATACACATAATCCTTAATTTGCTGAGGTTCTGAAGATTAACTTGCAAAAACCGCAAAGGCCTTCCAAAACACAGCAGAGGCACATCAAGCCTCAGCAGTACTGTCTACCTGTTAACCCTATCACCTCACAAAGTAGAAGGAGTACCAGAATAATGGCTGCTAAGCCACTAAGGTAGGCAACAACTAAGTCAAACATAGAGCTGGAGCTGTTACCAGGCTGACTAAGGAACGAGTGATGGTTGCTCTCTTGTCTGGTGCCAGGATCCATCAGATCACATGTGCACTCAAGGCCTTAAACAACAATTAGCAGTATCACTCTGTCATAGTACATGCGGGTGTAAATGACTTGAGATGTACCTCCTTAGACTATTCGAAGAGAGAGAGACATGATGGAGCTTTCAGACAAGTATGATCGTAGCATTGAGCAGTATTCTACCTTCTCTGAGGATAATGTACCTTCTCCCAGGATAATCTACCTTCTCCAAGGATAATGTACCTTCTCCCAGGATAATATACCTTCTCCCAGAATAATCTACCTTCTCCCAGGATGATGAAGCAAGATGAGCAAAAATACAATCGTCTTCAACAATTAGCTTAGCTTTTGGTGTCATTTGAAGGGAGTCCAATATTTGTCAGTATGAGAGGACTACTTTCTTTTGTTGAATCTCATTTCACCCCGACCACTTCACTGAAAACACAAATTACTGAAAACTCATTTCACTGAACTGAACTTAGTGTATATGGCACTGTGTAGAGTACTGTAAGGCAAGTAAAAGGTACATGCCCTTTTCCCCACTGTAGTGTGATCCTGGAGTTAGTATATGTAGTTGGGGGTGCACAGGGCATAACTCTGGTATTTCTGAGCTGGTTAATAGTATTAGTGAAGCTGAGTACTGCAGTGATACTGCTATGCTTTGGGTGAAAACCATGTTGGGGTGAGGACAGTAAGTTGTTATTTAGTAGATAATGGTGTAGTTGTGCATGCATGCATTTTTCTAGAATTTTTTTCCACATTTATTTTTATTTGTTTTCAAAAGTATTAACTATAAACAATGCAAACAATCATGAAAATTTGACAGATACAGAGTAACATTTGTTCCAACATGCAATCAGGTCATATTTCGTCTAAGTAACATAGAATAAAACACATTTACTATTTATCTTCGTTTTATAACAGAGAAATGTATAGAGTTGTCCTAACTGCATTGTGTAGTATACTTTAACATACTATATACAATATTTACAGCAGGTGTAACAACAGCTTAAAGGTCAGAATCTTGAGAGATGTGTATCTGTTTATTTCATCCTTAAGTTGCTAGTCTAAGCATCTTTGATTTGTACTTTGTTTTTATTTTTGTATATAATAAGAGGATTTGTTTCTTTAGATAATATTCATTCTTTTAGAATGTGGTTCAAAAGGAGACTCCAGTATTTTTGATAATATGAGTGTTTATTTCTCTCTCTTGTTATTAATTTATGTGCTGTGACATATCTAATAGCTTTGTTTTTGAACTCCTCCCATGACAGTTTGGTTCTATCTGTCCAGTTTTGGGTGATTCTATCTCTCCAGTTTTGGGTGACATATACTTTCATTACTGTAAATACTGTGACTAATATCTGTGTGTCCTGCCTGAGCAATTTTTTCAGGGGTTATATGTAAGATAGCAAACTCCCATGATGCTGTTGATTGCTCATAATCCATTTTTTCTAATTTTACTTTTAAAGAACATAATTTGTATGCAAATTTACACCCACATAAGATGTGAAAAAGATCAGCATTCACTGTTGGGACAGTAGTGACAATTTGGGGAGTAGTTTGAATTAAATGTATTTAAAAACACTGGTGTGTAGTAGGCATTATTGTTTATCATCAATTGCATATACATTAAGCTCTTGAATGGGGGTAGTTTTAGTGTAGTTTCTATAGCTTTGGATGTTTGTTCATCCATAATTTTTGCATTTTCCTCATTGTAGTAGGCAGAAAACAGTAAAGATGATTGGTATTTAACAGATGTAATTAATTTGTATGTGTCAGAGAGCAGTTTTTGTAAGAGAGGCATTTAAGCAGTGTTGTTATAGTATTTATATCTATTTGTATTGAATTGTTAAAGTTTCCCAGCATGGCAGCCAGATTTTTTTAGTTATTTTAGAATTATTATGTATTTTTTGCTAAGCTTCAGCATTTCTCTAGTCTCTTCTATAGTATAATCTTTCATTTTGAATATGTCCCATATGATGTGGTTTTTAATTTGTGGATGTTTGAGATTTATCATATTGTTATTTAATGTGAGATTATGATTTAAATTTATAGGCTGTAGAAGGCTCAATGTGTGCACTAGCTTTATAGATTCAAGTAGCTTCCGGAATATTATGAAATTATTTCGTAGCACTTTGTGCATCCCAATTTTCTTAAATTTTTCTTTCTGAAGAAAGGGTAGGGCTTTGGGGTTAATATTTAATAATTTTGCATGTTTGAACCATAATTTAACCCATGTCAGTGACCATTCTTTGGCCATAGGGAAGTATTCTGATACTTGAATTATTCTATTTGAATAGGTTATATCATAGTATAGTTTGAAATCTGGATGGCCTAATCCCCCTCTCTCTTTGAGCAGAATTAGAGTATTTGCTCCTTGTTTGTTTTGGGTACCAGATAAATTTGGATATTTCTGTGCAAATTGTTTGGAAGAATTTTTCAGGAATATTTGTGTTTGTTGCATTTAATTGATATATCACCTTTGAGAGAACATTCATTTTAATGACTGCAACCTTAGCTAGGATTGATAGCTTCATATCTTTCCACCTATAGAAGTCTTGAGTTACTTGTGTCCATAGCTTCCCTAAATTGTTTGACATTATTGACTTCTGATTATGATAAAAAAAATTCCTAAATATCTGATGGAGTAATCAATTTGAATTGGCGTGTCTGGGAAATAGTATTCTTTGTGGTCTAGGGGATTAATTGGAAAGATTTACATTTAGATGTGTTGATTTCATAGTTAGATATTTCTGAAAAGGATTTAATAGATTTCATGATTTTACTGCGATCTGTCTTTGGAGTCTCAAAGTAAATATTGACGTCATCTATGAAAGCTGTTAGGGCAAGTTTGTTTTTTAGAACCTTTGGTATGTGATAGTAAGTGCACTGGATTATGTGAAGGAATAAGGATTCAACATATAAATTAAAAATATATGGGGAAAGGGAAAAACCCTGTCTTGTACTGGTGAGTTGAATATTTGCAAAGGTTGGTGTTAGTGTAGCAGGAGGGTGTGGCTATATAATAAGAGTGTGGAGGGGTTTAGGTGATGGGGTGGTAATATGATCTGATAGGTTGACTGGAAAAAGGGTATTGAACAAGACTAGGTATAAATAAAATGAAAGGGGGGTGATAATGGGGGTAGGGTAGGGGAGAGGAGTAAGCCTGAGCATAGCAAGGGTGAATGGAGTGGGATGGACTTTGTGTTTAATTTGCAGAGTTAATCACTAAGTGAAAGATTTCTTCCCTTTAACAATAGGATATGAAGAAAGGGGCATTCTATCTTACTATGTTAAGGTATCCTTGTGAAAAGGGACAGATTTAGTAAAAGCAAAGGAGGCTAAGAAAAACAGTTGGGAAGAGTCAAGCAGAGAGATAGTTATCAGAGAGGTAGTGATCTGAAAAATAATGTAAGTAGAGTGTGAGTGAGAAGAGGGAAAAACTCACAACCGTTGAAAAGTAGGGGAGTGCCAGCTTAACAGTAAGTACAGGTGGGGGTGTTGGGCATTCTGGTGATGTGAAGCAGGTATAATGAAATAATGCACAAGTGTATGGATTGTTAAATAGTGAAAACAGTTATTAACATACAGATACTGGGGAACCAAGGGTTCCAAGAGGCCAGTTGGAAGAACCACTCAACAATCAAATTAGTGTCTACAGTGTTCGTTCGGTTTCTGAGGTGGTTTAGTGAGCACTGCAGGGTATATTACCTACAAAAAATATAAATACAAAGATATGAGAGAGAGAAGTTAGATATGAAAAATGTGAGTACCAGTAATTAGTGTGGTACAAAGTACAGAGCAGGTGAGGTTAGAAGGGTAGTAGAAAGAGCTGGGTAAGGATTAAAAGGTTATGAGAACATAGTTTGCATACAGGAAACATGAATAGGATAACTGGTTTGTGAAGACAAATTGCATAATATACTGAGTAAAGCATTGAGCAAACATTTCAGGAGTCACAATGGGCAATGAATAAGATAAGATTATAGGTACTGATATCACTAAAGCAGATAAAACAGAAATCAAACAGTTAAACAAATGCTGAAAGAAAAAAAATAAATAGGCACTTTAGAAGAAGTCATAAACAATAGTAATCCAGCAAAATAAGAACAGCATAGGAATCATTTTGTCGGATAAGTTGCTAAGTTCCCTATAGATAAAATTGTAACAAACAGCAGTACAACAAAAATAGGCAATGCTGATACAATCTAGCTCATAGCAAGGATACTCTATGAACAGCATTGGAAATACACTTGAATCTAAGAAATATCAGTTGAAAAAATATAGTACATCAGCATTTTAATGTTAACACTATCCTAGACAGCTTGCAGTGTAGTAAGTAAAAAATAAAAATAAAAACCAGTATATGGAATTCCACCAAGATACAACAAATAGATTAAACTAAAACAACAAAGCAGAATTCCTACAAGGCAGAAAGTAAACTCCAAGTAAAACAAAAACTGTTTAATGATAGGTGAGCTCTTTCACGGTTAAACACTACTTCATCAGACAACACTATGACAGAATTCAAAGCTTCTTATACAAAAAACTAACCAATAAAAAAATCCTTAATTAAGACAACACACTTAAAGTTCCAGATCAAAAATGTACCTAAAATCAGTGCTTCAGTGGTCTCTGATGCAGAAATAGCATAAGAGAGACCGTATCATTAATAACAGGGAAGGTATCAGCTTTAAAAAACAAAATTAATTATTGCTCACTCGCCTCCATTCTATTTCTTATATCTCCCCCCCCTCAAATCCTCTACTATTATCTCTAAAACAAAAAAAATGTAAACTGATGTTTCTCATCATTGGACTCAACATGCTTCGACAGAGCACTAGTACTTTTATAATTCCTAATGTTCCTCAAATGTTCGACTACACACTCCCTAAGTGAGCGATTAGTTTTCCCCACATAGTAAACACCACAGAGAGTACAGAAGGTATAGTAAACTATATTCCTAGTGCTACAATCAGCATAAAAAGGGAAGTCTACATGACAATCATGTACAGGATGTAAAAAATTACATCCAGAAAAAATGAATTTACAGGCACTGCAGTGCCTGCAAGGGAAAGTCCCTAGTCTCTGTGAATTTACAGATGGTGACTGATCCTTCTTGTAACACAGTTGTCTCTTGATCAACATATTATTTTTAAAATAAAAACTAGGTTTATCAGTTACTGTATCTCTAAGCTCATTGTTAGCATAAAGAATATTCCAGTTTATCTTGATGATGTCACAAAATATGTTCACATCACTAGAGAAAGTTAATGGAAACCTAACTCTACGTCTATTTACAGGCACCTGAGAAGTCTGTACTGTGGTCAAGACTTCAGAAAAAATGATCTACCTCTCCTATCTCTTTCCCTAAGAACAGATTCTATACATTCATCGCTCACTCTTTCCCTATAACCCCTATTCAAGAAATCTTCTTTGAGTTTATTGAACGCATCAGACAGTCCCTCATCATCATTGTGTAACCTCATCATCCTTAGGAACTGCACAGTTAGGACATTCCTAGGGATGCGGCGAGGATGCATACCCTTTCTATGCAGTAATGTATTCTCCCTCACTTCCTTCCTATAGAGACCTGTCCTAAAAATACCCAACTCACATCTCTGGACTCTAACATCCAAAAAAAAACCCTCTCGTATAGAGTAGTCATGTGAAAATTTCAAAAAGGTGGTAGTGGTGTGCAACAAATCAAAAAAAGATAATAAACTCTTGTACCAAATAATGGATGAATTATTTGTTAGCAGTACATCAGTCTCTCATTTAGCTAAAGCAAGGTTGGTGTAGCTATTGGCACAAGCTGTGCCCATAGCCACACCAATCTTCCATAGATAGTAATCTCTACCAAACATAAAAACATTGTTCTCTAATATGATCTCAATCAAACCATATATAAGATTTATCCTATCATTAGAATAATGCTTACCCATTAACAACAGTTGTCTAACATTCTCTATCCCCCAATCATTGGGGATTACTGTAAATAAAGACTGTATATCTAACGTTACTAAAATACCTCCTTTACAGGATCTAAATCAACGGTCCCCCTATAAAGGTCTTCCAAAAAAAATTTGGGGTCTTTCAGGATAGTAGGTTCCTTGTCTACAACTGGACATAACTTCTTCTCAACAAAGATCGACAGGGGTTCAGTGACCCACCCCCTCACTGAAACAATGGGGCGGATGGGTGGGTCAATCAAATTCTTGTGGACTTTTGGCAAACCATAAATCATAGGAATAGTGGGAGTATCAACACTAAAATACTTAAATAGACTTATTATTGTCTTAGTAGCTAAAAGATCAAACACCAAAAAGAACACCTTCTCTATCAATGCTTTATTAAAAATAGCAAAGGTAGTTTGATCACTAAGTAACTAGTCATACTTCCAAGATACATATCCCTATCGAGCAGAATAATCCCTCCCCCTTTATCCGCAGGGTGAAATTCAACAGCTCTAATGTTTTTCAGTGCAACAAGTGCTTCATGTTCAGTCCTACTTAAATTAAAGTAAGTACACTTGCGCTCTCTCTTAAAACATCTTTTAATCTCATCCTCACAAACATTACAGAAAGCCTCAACAGACAGATGAATTTTACGTGCATAAGTACTTTTTTTTTTAAATGGTAAATAGTTACAACTTGTATCTACATTAGAAAAATCAACAGATAAAGTTAAATCTCTAGCAAATATTTTCAAATTCAGTAATACATCCAACATATCAGACTTCCTGGAAGGTACAAATGAAAGTCCTTTATTTAATACAGAACACTGTGCTTCAGTCAATTGTAATGAAGAGAGATTAAGTGTTTCTGTGGATTACTCGACTGTCTGCCTGTTGTACTTGGTGAATGCGCTCTCTTCTCCCTCTGCTCTATGACCGTCCATTCCATTGTCCCTGTTTTATTGGTAAAGGCTCCGGCAGAGGGAAAAGGTTACATCCCTTAAAAGGAACACCAACTGCTGTACTCGTGGATGCTTTTAATGATCCTGAATCAACACTACTAGTTGCATGAGCCAAAAGACTAGTGGAGGCCATAGAGTTATCTGCAGCTATTACCATAGGTGTACTCACAGGGCAAGAATGCTGATGTCATCTCTTGGGTGGTCCCTCCATCAGCAGCATCTCCCACAATAGGTTGATCTACAGGCAGACTACCTTGATTGGCAGGTGCTGACATCATCTTGTGGGTGGTCCTTCTATCAACAGAATCCCCTGCAATAGGCTAATTAACAGATGTAGTATCATGATTGGTAGACATTTGCCAAGACCAGGCAAAAACAGCGCCCTTTCTGAAATCATTAATATCCCTTTGCAGTTTCCTAGTTTTAACTGCTTGCAGCCTCTTTTCGTACACTGCCAAATTCTCATATAAGGTATCGAGGTTATCCTGTAAAATGTCCACAGAAAAGCATGACATAATCTCACTCTGTAACCCTTTTATTTCTTCAAATAGAATTTTTTCTTGGAGTTGGAAAAGTCTATAGGTAGCTGCATATGATCGTAGCTAAGTTTCATGTTCATGTTCTGCCATTGCTTTAACAACTCGGGATATGTATCCCCATAGGTCGTCATATTAAGTATGCAAAGGCCTCTCGGTATTACTCTATAGTATAACTTGGCTTCCATATGAAGCCTTTGCCATTGAAGGCATTTAAATTCACAGAGTTTGTTCTCTAAGTCCTTTTAATTTCAAATACCACCCATCTCACATATTCTTCAGTCGTAGATGTAGCCACATCTGTTGTAACATTCAAGAGCAGATTCACTCTCTTGAGCCATTTCTGCATCAGAGACCACTGAAGCACTGATTTTAATTACATTTTTGATCTGGGACTTTAAGTGTATTGTCTTAATTAAATTCTGTTAATTAAGGAATGTTTTTTATTGGGTAGTTTTTTTGTATAAGAAGCTTTGAATTCTGTCACAGAGTTGTCTGATGAAGCCATGTTTAACCGTGAAAGCGCTCACCTATCATTAAACAGTTTTTGTTTTACTTAGAGATTACTTTCTGCCTTGTAGGAATTCTGCTTCATTGTTTTAGTTTAGCTTGCAATGTAGTAACTTTACTGGTATTGTATAGAGCTTATATTATCATGTAGTAAGACCAGATAGTATTAGGACACATAGGTCCTTACAACAGCATGAAGCAAATCAGGAAAATTAAGAGGTGGTGTCTGTATAGTTAGGTATACTATTCCACTGTTGACAAAATTGGACAACATACAGAAATATGAGTTGGTTAAACAATACAAGTGAGGCTGGTAGTACATGTAGGCAATGAGCCGAAGGGCATATAGGTCAGTTAAAGAAATCCTAGTAGCAGAGGTTTGCTGTTAGGATTACTTTCCATGCATCTAGCTGAACGTTGTAAAAAAACATTAACTCCTACCACTATAAACATTACTTAGCAAAAATGTTTGCGCTGAAAAAGACAAAAAGTACTTAACACACTTACAGTGAACAGTATTGTGTAATCATATTATGCTAACTGCACATCACCATGTCACCAATGTGGTGTAGTGAAGGAGATAGTGAAAAAGTATCACGGAATTAATCAATAAGGACACAGGGAATCTCATTTTGGATTCATTAAAGGCAGGTCATGTTTACTTAACCTGTAGGACTTTTTTGATAAGGTCACCAAAGCAATGAACAAAGGTAAAATAGTGCAGACCACCAGAAACATAGCTGGTTCAACCAGCACCCTGGGCCGGTACTATGAAATAGTGCCCCACTCCTTCAACTGTTCAAGTGAAGAACAAAAAGCACTTCTTATTGTAAGCGACCACCTTATTTCAGTTAGATCTATGCCTCCTCCCAGTTATTCCACTGAAGAGCATGAAAATGGATTTTCCTTCTACTGGCATGCCAGCCAGATGGCAGGATTAATGACACATACACCCCTCCCTCCTACCACAGTCATTCATGTCACATTTCTGTACCCTGCCCCCAACCCTCCTTCAACATATTTTATTAAAAAGAATTCTTCTTTAAAACTGTAGTAAACAGTTGCTACAGTTTATAACCTGCCAGCATGGAACACTACTGCGTTCATATTTTAGTTTTAAAAAATCTTCTTTTTAAACTATGGCAAACAGTTTCTACAGTTTATATCCTGCAAGCACAGAGCACTACAGCAGTAGTTAAAAAAATATATGCATTTTTACTTTTAAATTGTAGCAATCTCCTTGCTACAGTGTAGCTAGTAGTTGCTACAGTTTAGACAACACACAGAGTGCTACAGTACTCAGGTTTGACCACAAATACAAAACTGGCTTTTAAAAGGCTGTATTGCAGTAAAAAGAGATCAGTTGCCACTCTCAATCTACCCTAGCTATGCCACTGCACACCACCTACATCGACATGGTCAAAGATTTTGACACAATCTCCCATACAGGCATACTAAAAGAACTTAATAAACTAGGAATAAACCCCTTCATCACCCACTGGACTACCAAGTATCTCACATATAGGCTGCAGGAGATCAAAATAGGGAAAGCCATCTCCACAAAAGACTAATCATCAGGTGGAGTCCTCAGGGTTTGGTGTTTGGACCTCTTTTGTTTGGCATTTACTTCTCAGAAGTAAAATCCAATTTCCAAGGGCTCTGGCTAACTAAGTTGGCAGATAACTTTAAGCTAGGAGCAATAATAAAATCCCCAAAAGACTCGGCTATTCTGCAGGAGAGCTAGTCCCAAACAAGTAACTGCTGACAGACTCGTGGATTTAAGCTAAATACCAAAAAATGCATTATCACCTTATATGGAAAGTTAGCTCACCAGGGAGCTACCACATTAATAATACATGCCTAAGACTTGACCAAGTAGTTCAGGATTTTGGAATTTTATGTGGATAGTGACCTAACTTTTGTCCAGAAGTCCTTCCACATTGTGTAGCTTATTAACAAGGGGGTTACATCTAGATCAAGGGACATCATTGTCCCCTTTTATCAAGCCCTTTTGACATGTCTAGGCACATGCAACAGCTGGAACACAAACAGAGTTACCTTACAAAAAACTGCAAGAAAAACCCAGACAAGCTAAAGTTTTCACTGAATATATGCAAATGATACCTTAAGGACATCAACTGATTCCGCTACAAGGCTTCCGAATGCCCATTACTTTTTACTTTGTAAGCCTTTATGGATACATTCAGAGCAATAAAGCCAAATCCCGCTAGTTGTAAGCATGTATATTTATTTTATTGACCTCATCAGCACAGCAGATGTGGACTATTTGGTTACATGTTAGAAATACAAGTTCTTTAACCCAGCTGATGCCCATAAACATTAAGGTACCTGCAAAATATCCTAAATAGCACCCAAACCAAAGGGTAAAAAAGTCATACTGACAAATCACTCAGTAAAAACTGCAAGAAAAACTCAGAGAAGCTAGATTTTTCACAGTGTGATACCTTAAACCTCCTGGAATGGATGACCATGGGCGATATATATATATATATATATATATATATATATATATATATATATATATGGTTCATATCAGAACATCGAATCATCATAATTTCGAATCACATTACATCGAACTGGTTACATCGAACCACCAAAACTTCAAAATGATATCAATGGCAGTTTCCAACAGGGACATACATTAAGGATGTAGGCAGAGAGGCAAGCTCCCCTGCACCCACCATGTGAGGGGCTGCACCCCCCAAACCCCACACTACTTAAATATATCAACTCCGAGACCACACTACAGTGTAGGAAATGGAAATCTTCCATTTCTGCACTGTAGTGCACTAAAGTGTGATCTCCGAGGTGGTATATTTAAGTGGCAGGGGGTGTGGGGGGTGCAGGGGGTCTTGCCCCCTGCATGGAGCAATTTGTTTTTAACATACACTCCACATGTTGCTGATTTTTTAAGTTTCAGTGTTTTCCATTTCGATGTATTCAGTTCGATGTAACATGATTCAAAATTATGGGGATTCGATGTTGTGATATAAACCCATATATGTGTATATAGATATATATATATATAGATATATATATATATATATATATATATATATATATATATATATAGTCATTTACATATATCTCATGAGCTTCCATTACAGCTAGCCTTTGCAGGAGAAGATATAGAAGATGCTGCAGTGCCAGTGTTTTAGGGTAGGAGGCTACACCTTCCACCTCAATTCAAGATACTGAGAAAAGTAATGCTGAGTTAGTAGACTTATGTGTAAGCCACATAAACATTAAAAAGGCACACAGGAACAATGGTATTTTAAGCAGGGAAAAAAGATAGCAAAACTAAGGCTGTAGGGGAAGATAGTGAACAGGTAGCAAACTTGCCTTTACTGAGGAAGGCTGTGGGTTCTATTCCCACACCAAGTAAATGGACTGCTGACACTGTAGTACAGCATAAGGGGGAGTGTTACACCCCTGACTGTGCCATCCTTCAGATGAGTTGATAAACCAAGGTCCCATCTGCTTGAGCTGGTGGTAACTGAAGTGGATGTAAAAGATCCTATGGCACCTTTCGAAAGGAGTAGCGGTCCTTGGGTCTATATTACATGATCGAAGTTTTAAAACTTCAAATCTTATATGGTCAACACCATATAATCAAAGTTTTGAAACATTGAAAATGTAATAAAACACAACAACCTACAAAAACAAACCATTTAAACGCTCTAAGCAGGGGGGCAAGCCCCCCTGCATCCCCCACATCCCCCGCTACTTAAATATACCAACTCCAAGATCCCACTACAGTGCAGAAAAGGGAAATCTTCCCTTTCTACACTGTACAGAGATCTCCATTAATAGATTTGAAGTTTCAAGACTTCGATCATATGGTGTCAACCATATCAGATTCAAAGTTTTGAAACTTTGATCTTCTGATATAGATCTGCGGTCCTTTATGTATATATAGAAATAACTCATATGTACAGATATATAAATATACAAATCAGTTTGCAGATATTCAGAAATTCCTTTACAATCCTACTAAATTTTCATTCCTATAAGACCTCCACTACTTTTTCCATAACCACCATCTGATTTTACTTAACAGTGTTCTTAAAATCCATTTACCATTAAACATAATTTCATTTTCTCTTTCATTCCATATAACCCATGTAAGGATATTAGATATTGTTATTTGTGCTAGCATGACTGGCTGAAGTTTTCTAAATAATTGGAAATAATTGTAAATTACCCTGTGTTACATATGCCAGCTTGACTGGCTATAATTTTGTAAATAGGTTTATGTCTTTTGATTATCACTTTGATTTATGCAAGATGTTTGGGTGTCAAACAGTGTAATGGCTGACCAAATGTACATGTTTCTTTTTTAAAGAGAATTCTGAATGTATGTTATACAAGAGTCAGCGGACCTAGAATTGATGTCATTGTGTGCAAGACTTGGGAGAATAGAATCTTCACTGCTGTTTATTTACTTTTCAATGTCTGATATGAGAGAGTAGAATTCTCATAGCAGCTTCCTGTTACTTTAAAAAAATCTGCTATAAAAGCAGGGTCTGAGTCAGTTGTTCAGTTTTTCATTCATTTGTCTTCCAGAGCTGTTCAGCAGTAGTAGTCCAATTGTTTCCAGAGTAGTTAATCCAGTCACTGAGGACATACAACAGCCTGGAGTGTGGATATAATTACTCATCTTGTCTTGCAGAAGTATCATCTTGCCTTGCTGAGTTATTTAGATTAGACAGGGACAGTTAATCTTCAGATAGTCAGGGAACTACAGCTAGTTAGTTAGACATTTTCTAAAACCAATGTGAGATCTATCCTACAGTATTATTTTCATATTTTCTTTGTGTGAAACTCTGTTATTTATTGGAATCAGTTGTTCAGTATTTACATGTTTTAAATCCTTTTATTTATCATTACATGTTTTACTACCTCTCATTATGACTGGTTATTTAGTAAATATTTTTAATAATTTGAGAGTGTTTATGCCTACTGTGATAACACCAGGGCCACTCCAAAAAGCCTTACCACTTGGGTTACATGCTACATTTGTATCAATATCTATTTTACTCAATATAATTGAACACCCCTTTTGGAGGGTATTGTGGTATCTGACTGGTGACAGCCATTACCTTGTAATTTGGTCAAAGGAACACAGCAGATAAATATGTGTCAGTCTTTCCCCCAAGAGTGTATGTATGTATCAATATCAGACATTTAAGAGTGAATGTATCAGATACCTAGAACTGGGACACAGTGTTCTGTAGTGGTTAGTGTGGAAACTCATCTGGGGACTTGGAATGAAGCATATAGTCCAATCCCAGGTTTTGGAACCTGTTCCTGGTGTACTCTTAGGGGAAATTGTGTATTTCTATCCTTGCTTTCATTGACACTCCCTTACCAGAGACAGTGGCGAGGACTGAGGCTCCTTAGTTACTGCCCTGGGGTGAAGAGGGCTCATCACATATTCATGCCAGGTGTGCGGGATTTTAATTGAGCTTTAGTAGCCTGTGGGTAGTTGTCACCGAGGTGTGCACTCTCAATAGCCACAAGATAAATATACAGAGCTTCACTGTTACAACAGTTTTATTCATTTTAGTCAGTTTAGTCAGGGACAGCAGGCAAAGATGTTACCAGAGGATTATAGTAAGCTGACAAGGAACCAGTTGGCCAATGTGTGCAAAGCCAAAGGACTGCATATCAACCTTAGTAAGGGAGCAATGATTGCAGCCGCAGAGCATACCAGCAACTTGGAGGATATCCAGTTTGGTGTTGGGGATATGCAGCCTTCTGAGACAGCACAGTTCACCTTTTCCTCAGATGACTTAAAAATTCATTTTTAGTTAAGGAGACTCGAACTGGAGGCTGAGGAGAAACAGAAGCAGTGTCAGTATGAACTGTGACTTTTGGAAGCTGAGGAGAGGAAGAGGGAGAAGCGGCATCAGCATAAAATAACTTTTATCTATTCTTTTAACACAGTCTTTACTTCTATTCTTATATCTATATTTAATCATATCTGTGTTTATTTTATCCACTTTTTTATATCTTAAAAAAATCTTCTTTACATAGTTTTCTCCATAACTTTTTTCTCTTTTACATTTCAAAAACACGTGTTATGTAGTTTTTTCTTCTTGACAATGTAAACATATTCTATCATTTTTCTTTGCATATGGCATATTTTCTTTTACTGGCAATTTATCTATACCAGTCTCCACAAAAATCTTGACATTCTACTTTCTGATTACACCATTTGCTTCTTATTTTATACCTTTAATTTTTTTATCTTTTAAATTTTCCCATGGCTTTACATAGTAATGTTTTATCATTACATTCGTATACCATACTTTTTCTATCTTTTTCTATATCATCATTTTTTTTTTACTTTCCACAAAAATATTTTTTCTTTGTAACATTTTATTTCTTCATTTATACACTCCTTTTCATTTATTCTTTTTACCATACCCAAAAGTTATCATACTTATATGTATGCAGTTGTACTCCTAATTTCTCATCTTTTTCATTTATCCAGTTTAACACTTTGTACAAATTTAATAAAAATATTATATACCACTGGGTTAATTGACCCTAAAACCCTTCTTCTTTATTTACATACAAAACTCCTCTTTTTATTGGGTTTAAGCTAGAACCCCAATTAAGTGAAAAAAAATATCTGCAATAATTCTGTTTCAAATACGTTTGGTAGCATAAATATACTTGCTAAGTACGCTATTTTTCTGAGCAATAATTTATATGTTCTCCAGAAAAGACATGTTTTAATTATTTCTTCTATTGTTTTCATGTTCCCATTAAATTCTATTTCTGTCTTTATTCCCAAATGTTATACCCAACACAGAAAATTCATTCATCATAAAATATATAGCCCTAATCCTTACTACATCACCTAAACCTTTACTTTCTTTTTTATTTAAAGCCACCCCTGTCATCTCTAGACACTCATTTGTACAAACTATTACTTCTTTTATCCAAATTTTGTTTTTTGAAATTATAATATCATCTGTATATGTTAACAGAACTGGAATTGTTAACCCTTCAGGTGTTATATACCCAACCGTCTTCATTTTGTAATTTATTTCACACACTATCACATTCATAATTAATGCAAAGAGTATACAAGTCATTGGAAATCACTGTCTTACACCACTCTTCATATGTGCCTCTTGGCTTAACTAGCCATTGACAAGAATTTTACTTAATTTTATTATTACTATACACTGACATATATAATTTCCTAACTTTCTCATTTATATTCTTTCATTATTACCCATAATATTTCATGTTGAATTGTGTTAAATGTCTTATTAAGGTCTCTGATCATGATTTTTGCTTCTTCTTTTCTGTTCTTAATATCATCCACAATTTCGTTAACTATCATTAATAACTCTTGAAAACCCTTCCCTTTATACTGTATATGCCATCTTCCATAATATTTCCATTTTAGTTTCAAATCTCTTATTCAATAATATTGGTCTCCAGTTTTTTTTAATTCTCTTCTATCTCTCTTCTTCCATATGAATTTAATTATTCCACTACATATTTTTTTGTACATAAAACATTCATTTAACCATTCATTCAAAATATTTAAAAATATTGTTTTCCAATCCCTCCATATTTTATACTTTTCATGTCCTATTCCATTTGTACCTACAGCAGAATCTATTGTTATACTTTATCTAGACCATTTGAAGAAATCTCCTTTTTCCAACTCTTTATTCTCTTTTTCTGTTAATGTTTTTACTTTCCGTGTTTTTACTACCTTCTTTTTTCTTTAAACATTACGTGTACATATTGTACTACACTATTTATAATCTTTTTCTGAGCTCTTTCTATTTCCCCTTTTACATTTTTTATTTCTGTCATTAGACTACCATCTTCCTTTACTGCTTAAGTAACTTGATCCTTCTATTTTTCCTTGTAAAACATATCTTTGCTTATATAAGAATTCTTGTATTTTTCTTGATTTCTTTGATATAATTTTTTTCTTTATCAAAGTACTTTCTGTCATTATATTCTAAAACTTCCAATGTACCATTATATGTTCTTTTATATTTTTCTTTCTCTAGTTTCTCAAATAATATTGCCACTGTAAAAAAAAAAAATTGTTATTTTTCCTTAAATACCCTCCACCATTCGGACCAATTTTTATACAATGTTCTGATAGTAATATGATCTTTCTATAACTGTATTACTAATCTATTTCCTATTTCATTCCATGCTTTCTTATTTATCCATTTTATTCCTTTGCCTATAACTAAACCTTCTGATAATATAAAATAATCTATTTCAGTTCTATGCATACCCCTTTTGTAAGTCCACGAAGTTTTGTCCCAACGTTTTAACTTACATCTTATAACTTCTAACATTTTCTTATATCATTTCCTTTCTTTTTAGACTTGCCTCTTAAATCACATTTAAAGTCTCCTGTTGTTATAATATTCATATGTATCACTACATAGTCTAAAATTTGATGAAATACTCTTTCCCTTTCTTTACAGTTAGTATAAGCATATAATGTTATAATTCTATATATTTGTTCTTTCCATTTTAAATCCTCAATGGTTAATCTTCCCATTTTTGCTAAAGTTACATCTAATATATTTACTGTATTTTTACAGAAAATGACTATTCCAGAACATCTCTCATTTCCCAAATTCCAAATTAACTTTCCTCCCCATAGTTTCTCGGTTTGTAATCTTTCTTCATTTGTTAAAAATATCGTGTCTTCTAATATAATTACACCAACATCACATGTATTACACTACTCCAAAATTGCTATACTTCTTACTGTATTCTTAATATTACTCACATTTACAGAAAGCACTCTAAAATTTTCATTTTCCCATTGATTCATAATTTCATAAGCTCATAGTTAATTACTAGGCTAGCTTTCTTAATGGGCCATTCTAAACCTAACCAAATTCCTTCCCAAAGGTGAAAATCAAACACTGTACTTTGTGGCTGTGAGTCAAACATCTTAACCAGGGTCTATGTTAAATGTTTGAACATCCAAAATGTCTAACATTACATGGTCGAGACCAAATGTTCGACATTTGGATGTTCAAACATAAAACAAAAAAAAAAGAAAACACAGAAAAAAAAAACACTTTAATAGTGTAGGCAGGGGGACAAGCCCCCCCACACACCCCCTACTTAAATATGCCAACTCCGAGACCGCACTTCAGTGAAGAAAAAGGAAATTCTCCCTATCTGCACCGTACAATGCCATTGAAAGTCTATCTTTGAGCACTCAAAATTTCGAACGTTTGGTCTCGACCATGTAATGTTCGAAATTTTGAGCATTCAAAGATTTGACAGGTACCCCCTTAACCATTATAACAAGCCCCAGTCTTAAGTTGTATATATGCTTTTTCATCCATGTCCTTCTTTTCTTTTGCACTTATCTCTTTATGCTTTCTTTCTCTGTCTTTTACCCTTTTACCAACAGAATTCGTTTTTTCCTTTAACTAACTTCCATTTTATGAAGAACTTTCTTCTGTATCCTCTTTATTATTTTTTTCTCTTCTAATTTTTCTTCTATTTTTAAAAATTCAAAGTAAACTTTATGGTCATTTAGGACCACACACATATAGCCTAAATGAAATTTTGTGCATCAGCTCCTTCTTGAGATTACAAACAGAAAGTAAAACAACACATACAAGTAAAAGAATAAACACAACTAACATATACAATCCTACTCCCAGTACCCATACGAAAGAGCAGAAAAATTCCAGCACTTGAGTACAGAATAAGTATACCCTCCCCTAAGTTATAATAACTGCCCCATTTAAATAAAACACACATTGCAGATTGCACGTTGCCAAAGTTGTCTAATATTGCACTTGATAGGGATAATATAAATAAATATTGCACTTACTTGGAATTTGTGTGGTATATATTATACAACAGACTACAGGGATTTGTGAAAAAAAGAAAGAACTGACTTAGTTAATTTCCAGTTCTCTGGAAATTATGCCTGAGTTCAGAAGTTTGACCACTGTTGGGTAGAAACCTGTTGTTGAAGCTGGTAGTCCTTCAGTGGATGCTGCGATATCTTCTACCTGATGAAAGATGCTTAAACAGACCATACACTGGATGCATGGTGTCTTGTATTATTTTGGTGGCATTTCTGATGCTTCTTGCAGAGTAAAGCTGCTGTATCGATGGAAGACTAGTACCCGTTACCTTCTCTGTGACCCTCATCACTCTCTGTAGTGCCTTCCTTATCGATGGAAGACTAGTACCCGTTACCTTCTCTGTGACCCTCATCACTCTCTGTAGTGCCTTCCTTATTGATGGAAGACTGGTACCCGTTACCTTCTCTGTGACCCTCATCACTCTCTGTAGTGCCTTCCTTATTGATGGAAGACTGGTACCCGTTACCTTCTCTGTGACCCTCACCACTCTCTGTAGTGCCTTCCTTATTGATGGAAGACTGGTACCCGTTACCTTCTCTGTGACCCTCATCACTCTCTGTAGTGCCTTCCTTATCGATGGAAGACTGGTACCCGTTACCTTCTCTGTGACCCTCACCACTCTCTGTAGTGCCTTCCTTATTGATGGAAGACTGGTACCCGTTACCTTCTCTGTGACCCTCATCACTCTCTGTAGTGCCTTCCTTATCGATGGAAGACTGGTACCCGTTACCTTCTCTGTGACCCTCACCACTCTCTGTAGTGCCTTCCTTATTGATGGAAGACTGGTACCCGTTACCTTCTCTGTGACCCTCACCACTCTCTGTAGTGCCTTCCTTATTGATGGAAGACTGGTACCCGTTACCTTCTCTGTGACCCTCATCACTCTCTGTAGTGCCTTCCTTATTGATGGAAGACTGGCACCCGTTACCTTCTCTGTGACCCTCATCACTCTCTGTAGTGCCTTCCTTATTGATGGAAGACTGGTACCCGTTACCTTCTCTGTGACCCTCATCACTCTCTGTAGTGCCTTCCTTATTGATGGAAGACTGGTACCCGTTACCTTCTCTGTGACCCTCATCACTCTCTGTAGTGCCTTCCTTATCGATGGAAGACTGGTACCCGTTACCTTCTCTGTGACCCTCATCACTCTCTGTAGTGCCTTCCTTATCGATGGAAGACTGGTACCCGTTACCTTCTCTGTGACCCTCATCACTCTCTGTAGTGCCTTCCTTATTGATGGAAGACTGGTACCCGTTACCTTCTCTGTGACCCTCATCACTCTCTGTAGTGCCTTCCTTATCGATGGAAGACTGGTACCTGTTACCTTCTCTGTGACCCTCATCACTCTCTGTAGTGCCTTCCTTATTGATGGAAGACTGGCACCCGTTACCTTTACCGCAACTCTCACCACTCTCTGCAGTGCCCTCCTTTCTGTAGCTGTACGACTTCCAAACCACACTGTGAAGTTGCTGGTGAGGATACTCTCAATAGCACATCTATAGAAGGTGGCGAGGATATGAGGTGGGAGCTTAGCTTTCTTCAACCTGCTCAAAAAATGGATGCATTGGTGTCCTTTTTTGACCAGCTGGCTGGTGTTTCTCAACCACGAGAGATCCTCTATGTGCATACCTAGAAATTTTGTACACTTAACCATCTCTACACTCTCACCATTGACCATGAGCGCTGGATAGTTTGTTTTCTTTTTTCTGAAGTCAATGATAATCTCTTTGGTCTTGCTTACATTCAGGTCAAGGTTGTTCCCCTCACACCAACTGATCAGAGATGCCACTTCCTCTCTGTATGGTGCTTCATCCTCCTTTGTGATGAGCCCCATGAATGTGATGTCATCAGCAAACTTGATGATATGGTTGGACTTGTGCTTAGCATAACAGTTGTGAGTCAGGATGGTGAATAACAGTGGAATGAGAACCCGGTATTAATCTTGATACACTTTGATGTGTTCTTACCCAAAGTCACTCTCTGTGGCCTCTTAATCAGGAAGTCCAGTATCCAGTTACAGAGATGACTACTGACTCCTATATATGCCAATTTTTCTATCAGCTGCATTGGTACCACCATACTAAATGTTGAGCTGAAATATATGAACAGCATCTTCACATAGTTGTCATTGTCCTGTAGATGTTCAAGAGAGCTGTGCAGCGCTAATGATATGGCAACAGTCATGGATCTGTTGGCTCTATACGCAAACTGCAGAGGGTCAAAATCAGGAGGTAGGCCCAATGACAAATGCTTTTTGATCAGCAGCTTGAAACATTTCATAACAGTGGATGCCAGAGCGACTGGTCTGTAGTCATTAAGGCTGGAGGGGGAGGTTTTCTTAGGCAATGGAATGATGTGTCTTTCCTTGTAGTCTGAGGGTACTTTTGTCACGGCCAAAGAGATGTTAAATATCTCCATGAGTACTATTATGCACAATTGATCACCACAGCCTTTTAACACCTTGCCCAGTATGTTGTCTTGCCCAGCAGCCTTCCTGGGGTTCACCTTCCTTAGCTCTCTTCTCACCTCCTCTGTACTGAGTTTAAGCACAGCATCCTTCTCATCAGTGGGTAGCTTCGGTGCCAACCTGTTGTTTCTCTCCTCAGATCTTGCAAAGAAGGTATTTAAACTGTCCAGGGATTTGATGCTGTCCTCACACTGTGCTGACTTGATTTTTAGTCAGTGATCTCATATATGCCTTGCCATAATCTCCTTGCATCCCTCATGCAGTGACGTAACTAGAGTTTGTGCCACCCGGGGCTGACTTCGAGTTTGCTGCCCCTCCCCATTCACAAAATTATGGTCAAATGGGACCTCCCCCCATACACAGCCCTCCCCTCTGCAGCCATTCCAGTGCCCCATTACTTGGCTATTTCTCCCCATTTACCATAAATACTGTTAAAACTTAGGGTTAACCCAGTAGTCATGGGCTTAGGGACACACATAGATAGTAATCTGACCTTTGGCCATCATGTGTCTACAGTTGTGAGGAAATCATTCTATGTTACACAACTCATAAACAAAGGTATGGCATCTAAGTCCAATGAAGTCATTGTTCCACTGTATTTGGCATTTATTAGACCTATCATTGAGTACAATGCACCCTTTGGTATGTACCTAACCAGGCATATCCAACAACTGGAATGTCCACAGAGGTTCCTCACTCAAAGAATACAAGAAGTAAGCAAAATGTTCTATGAAGACTGCCTCAAGGCCCTATCCCTGTATTCTACCTACTACAGGCTTTTGAGGGGAGATCTGTGCCTAGCATACAGGGCATTGTCAGACCCCACTCTTATGGACCTCCTGCACATCCACAAAACAAACAGCACTAGAATTACCACTCTAAAGACTTAAACCTTGCCTGTGACATACATAGGACCTGCTGGAGAGACAGGTATGTATCCCAGAAATTACCCAGTCTCTGGAAAAGGCTCCCCATCCATGTGAAGCAGAGTTCCTCCCTAACCCAATTCAAGTGCAACTTGGACAACTGGATGGGGAACAGGAAATTCATCCTTGGATTGGCACCTGTGTCTTTAATGAACACAAGTAACCTGGATATGGTTCATCTCCCAGGCCCACACTTACACTTATCTAGGGTATCAGAACTTTCAGAGATTTGGGATGCATGGCTAGGTTGAAAAGACACTTGTGATCGTTAGCCTAGTAAACACCTATGAACCTATGTGCGTACTGCTTTACTTCTACAGTGATTATTTGGATTTCATTTAAAACTTTTATTTTAAATTTTATAGCACAAACACTGATAGACATCTGCTAAACAAAGCAAAGCAATAAAATCTCACAATGAAAACAGACTAAGCATTAAAACTTCTCTGCCCTTGAAACTCACATTCATTGAAACAGCATTGAAACCCACATTCAAAGAAAATGCATCTGCCTAGTGGCAGATAAAGTTTACCTTTGGGCTGTTTTCAAATCATACATATTTAGGACATTTTCAAATCATACATATTTAGGACCATGCAACAACCTTCCTGATTGTATTAAATTATATTCTTTGTATAGTGCAGCACACTTATTAGAGCATGCTTTAAATTTATTGTTTAGAACATTTTCCAGTAAGCAATGAAACAAAATGTATGAACCAATAATGACAAAACTGCCCATTTCAGAACATTTCCATCATAAAAGTCTACTCAAACTGCTGTCATTACAATCTATCAATATCAGCAAATATGCACAACCTCTGCAGAAGTAAAAGTCATCTAAATAGTTCCACATTAAAGAGATCTGTAACTAATGAAGAGGTTGCTGCCAGCAAACAACTTTATTTGTAGATAAAACAATGAAATATAAAGTTCTTGTTGCCCTTGAAGAATAAATTGCCTATATTACATTAAAAAAATGATAAGCTAGTAATATTGCAATAGGGAATGGATGGCAAACTGATAACAGGTTCATAATTACTGGGTATCTCCTCCAAAGGAGGACATTCACAGGACTGCAGCATCCACTCCCTTTAAATACAACACAGTACAGTATCAGCAATCCATCTGGATACTGTGGGAGTAGAACCCACAGCCTTCTGCATCAAAAGCAAGTATATTGCCTGGTGTACTACTAACAATGCAACCAGACTTGCCATAAGCAGCACTAAACTTCCTCTGAAGCTCTCAGCTCCTTGTAAAATCCACTTGAGACTCAAATAAATCTTTCAATTTTGCAGTACAAGAATTCTGAAACAAGCCAAAATTTATTTGGGGAAGAGGGACAAAGGCCCAAACCCAGAGACACATTTTTAACATTGCTTGTATAATCTTATAAAGTTGCTAGAATAAAGTGTTATGTGTTACCATGCTTTACTTGAAAGATAGGGAGACTGAAACTTAAATGTCTGTTTTTATGTAGTGTATTCAGTAATCACTGCGTTGCCAGAAAAACACAAATTTTAAGAGGAACAGACCAAAAGTATGAGCCAAACATTCCAGACATTCCATGAAAATCTGGACAGTTGAGAGCTATGGACTCAACTTCTTGAATCACAAGTGGTGCTATGGGTAGAAAATTCATAGGTTCATAGGTTCATAGGTTCATACTAGGCTATCTGCCCGAGGGCATTTACAAGCCTAGCCCATCGTTTTGTGGCTTACGCCACCCCTTTAGTATGGGGAACTATACCCATTATTTTGCTGTGCCTCTGTCGAGCAGTGACACTGAGGTAATCCCTGGGGTATATCTGCGATCTCCCATCCATTGGTCAAGATTTCTCTTGAACAAGGCCAGCGAGGTGCTCTGCCTCACATATACCGGGATTTTGTTCCACAGCATAGGGAGTCTTTGGGTGATGAATCTATCCCTCCAGCACGTCCTATTAATAGCCGTGTCAAGGTTTAAGTCTCCCGCCCTTGTGGCTCTGATGGATCTAGATTTTTTTGAGGTGAAGCATATTCATCAAATTTGGGTTTGACATGGCCTTGTATGTTAGGCAAAGGTCACCTCTGAGCAAGCGGTAAGTGACTGAATAGAGCTGGAGTTCTTTCAGTCGGGCAGCATAGGACAGATTTTTGAGACCCTTTATCCTTTTGGTGAGGAACTTTTGTGGCCTCTCCAGCTGCTGCAAGTGTCGGGTCAGATACATTCCGAATGGGGCATTGTACTCAATCATTGGTCTGATGAGTGATGAGTAAAGGGAGACTATGACTTCCCTTGATCTAGATGAGAATCCCTTCATGATAAGGTGGGCAATGTAGAAGGTCTTCCTAACTACTTTAGCTACATGGGTGTCGAATGACAGACTACTATCAACCTGGGTCCCCAGGTCCCTGATAACTTCTTCTGTGCTCAGTGGATTGCCCCTATTTGGTAGCTAGGGGTAACCTTGTTTTTCCCGAAGGGTATGACTATGCATTTTTTGGCATTTAACTTTAGGCCATGGCTCTGGCACCAGTTATCCATTTCTGTGAGACCCTTCTGAAGGATATCTGTGTCAGATGTGTTTTCTACTATGGCCCTAGTTTGCAGTCATCTGCAAACTTTGTCAGCCATAACCCTCCTGTGTTTGCTTGTACTTCTGAAAAGTAGATGCCAAACAAGAGTGGGCCCAGGACTGAGCCCTGTGGGACACCACTTGTGACAGGCTTTGAGTCTGACATGGCGCCAGCAACTCTGACCCTGTGGGTTCTGTCACTCAGCCAGTTTGCAACCCATCTTGTGATGTATGGGTTAACATTTAAGCTGATGAGTTTTTCAATGATACCCGAGTGGGGTATTGTATCAAGGCCTTCGCCAGATCGAGGTAGGCTGTATGGACTGCCTTTCCCTCATCAATGGCTTTGGTGACTGTTTGAAAAAGTCAACCAAGTTTAAAAGGCATGATCTGCCTTTGACAAAGCCAAACTGGGTTGGATCCAAAGTCTGCAAATTCCTATGTCTTTATTTATGAGGTCCATTATGATCCTCTCCATGGCTTTGCAGATAAGGCTTGTCAAGCTAATGGGCGGTAATTTCCAGGGTCGGTGGAGGCACCACCTTTGTGAAGTGGGACCACAGTTGCAGTGCGCCACTCCTGGTGCGTATCCAGAGGTAAGACTTTGATTAAACAGCTGTCCTAGCTGTGGGTTTAATTCATCATTGAGTTCGTGGAGCACACAGCCGGGGACACCATCAGGTCCCATGGATGCTGTGTTTTTGCTTTGGGGAGAGCAGTGCTCACTTGGGCGTTGGAGATGTTTGCGAGGCTGCGATCGTTTGCTATAGGTATGTCTCCTTCTGAGGAGGGGAGTTTGCACTGAACCTGTCAGCCAGTATGTTGGCAATGTCTGTAGGATCAGTAATCTTCACATCATTTTGAAGTAGTTCTGAGCATATCTGGGAGTTTCCTCCCAGGTTTCTAACATAGCTAAGGAAGGCCTTATGATTGTCTTTTGAGTCTTTAGCTATTTTTCTCTCAAAATTTGCTTTGGATGATTTTATGAGAGCTCTTAGTTTTTTACTTATAGTGATCAAGGGTGTCTTACCTTTTAAGGATTTTGCTCTATCTTGTAGTAGCTTCCTCCTTTTGTTGTAGAGTTTGTTTATGGCTGGGGTCCACCAGACTGGACGCTTGCCTTTGCTACAAAGAGTCTTTGTTTTGCTTGGGATTGCCTTATCCATGCAGTCCTGCAGGTGCTGGTAGAAGGCATTTGTAAGTGATTCAGCGGCTTGAGTACTGTTTTCCGCCGGCTCGGGGGCCTTAAAGGAGACCACACTAGTCTTTAGAAGTGTGAAGTCGGCTTTCGAGAAGTTTTTTACTGTGGTCTTTTTTATTTCAGGTGGGGTGGGATGAGGACCTCCAGCGAGATTAGTTTGTGATCTGATCTCACCAGTGAGGGGTATACTTCCGGTGTTGAACATTGTGCTCCCATGTTCGTGATGATGAGATCAAGTATGTTATCTCCTCTTGTGGGGATGGTGACTAGTTGTTCCATGGCATTTGAGTTTATGAATTCCAGGAACTTTTGGGCTAGGGTGTTTGGGCTTGAGTAGTGTTCCCAGTCTATATTAGGGTAATTGAAGTCACCTAGTATGATGGTGTTTGGTGATACATTTATCCTCTAGTGTTTTCAGGAAGGCCATGTGAGGTTCCTGAGTTTGTGAGGGTGGCCTGTAGCATGCTACAATTTGCAGAGCAGTCTTGCCTATGGTTAATTGCACCTGGATGGTCTCCGATGCATCGTCGTTGCCACCAGTCTTGAGGTGTGGGTGTCCTTGATGAATATGGATACCCCCTCCTTTCTTGGTATTGTCCGGATTTTGGGGCGGAACGCATGATATGAGGTAAAACCTGATAGTGCTGGGGTGCTCTCAGGAGCCTTGAACCAGGTTTCTGTCACAGCACAGACATCGATGTTCTCCATACTGAGAAGGGCCTCGAGTGCATGCATTTTGAGATTTAGACTTCTGGCATTGAGCAGCATTACCCTTAGTTTTTTCCTTTTTGTGTTCTAGGGTGGTAGGTTTAGAATTTGAGCTTTGCCTAAAAAGGCACTATGGGGTGGCAAGAGCCTTTGCCAATATCCGGAATCCCAGGGTGACAGGTGCAAGCCGTCCCTTGGAAGCAGCGTGGCTTGTCCAGCATGTCATCCCAGGCAGACAGACACTGGATCCCCTTTGAATGACACCAGTGTTTAAGCCAATTGTTAAAGCTGATCATCTTATCTCTGTATTGTGGCATCATTCTTGGTGAAGGTAGGATACTGCTCAAGGTCAGGGTCATACCTGCCTGGGCTACATAATCAGAGAGCTCCTCAATGTCTCTTTTCATGTAGTCCAAGGAGGTACGTCTCAGGTCGTTTACACCAGCGTGGACAATGACTGAGTCGTATTTGTACCTGCTGTTGAGAGACCTGAGTGCTTGCGTTATGTGGTGGATTCTAGCGCCCGACAGGCAGCTTACTGTGACCTTCTCCTTACTCAGTCTGGTGAGCAGGATGTCAGTGTGTCTGACTATGGAGTCACCAATGACTAGTGTGTCTGGCATTGTGTTTGGCCTTAAGGGCTGTGACTGTTTGACACCCTGACTGTGAGGTCTATGTGTTTCAGGTGTTGTGTTCTGAGGTGGTGGTTGTTTGGGTGTCTGCTTTGGTGGCATCTGCTGTTTTGGTAGATTTTTGATCAGAGCCTCCAAGTATGTCTTTGTGTGTTTATGTGTATGATTTGAGGTTGTGATGGTACTATGTGAGACTGGGTCTATAGTGTGTGTGGTAAACTTCTCCTCCTGACTGGTCTTGCCAGTCCTATGTTGAGAGAGCTCAGCCTCCAGTTTGGCCGTATAGTTGCATCTCTCGCATGTATTTGTGTTTTGTGGGAGGAGGAGAGGGTTGTCTGTGTACATGAGGCAATTGTAACATTGCCTCAATATTCCCAGGTTCACCAGCTGAGCAGGAGAGGACACTAGCAACTGATCCCTCGACATGCTAGAAGGAATAGACAAAAAAACTTTAAAAAAGATTCCGGGGGACGTGGGTGACCGGGAAATAGGGGTTTGCCTTTTTGGGGTACTATCTATGACAAGAGTGCCGTATCAAGGTAATAAGTACTGTAGGAGCAAGTGCTAGCTTTAACAGATAGAGAATAGTCTACTTGGAGTCAAGTAGAGATGATCTTTTTTAGTTATAGGATACGCTGATTAGATCAGTAGTATAGTTCTAGGAAGGTAGTTTTAAGGGAAAATTTGAAGAGTGGACTTTAGGTAGCCCTAATAGTTTAAATCTGCTCTTGTTTCTTGTACTCAAGGTACAGGGTTTGAGCCTGAGTAACACTAACCACCAGTTATAGCTAACTGGGGTATTACACACACACACACACACACACACACACACACACACACACACACACACACACACACACACACACACACACACACAGACACACACACACACACACACACACACACACACACACACACACACACACACACACACACACACACACACATGGAGCAATAAGACTGAGTTAAAACATCCTTATGTCACATGAAAACTGGCAGTAGAAGCAATAAATCCTTACATGAAATGTGGGCTGCAACAATAATCTCCCCTTACTTGGAACAGGCAGCAAAACTATTTTAAAATTGCGTGGGTGGACAAGAAAAAGAACAGCATGCACAGACGTGATGCGACCGGAAGAATAAGACATGATGAAACACGAGAAGAAGAATGCCCTTAAAAACAATTTGTTTTTAAATTTAATTAAAACTATGTTAAACAGGGTTTTTTTTTAGTTTAATTAAAAGTATGTGACAGTCCCAAAAATGCCACTTGGGACAGACCACCCCTCTCACCCCACCTCAGACATTTATCCATACCACTCACTCACACACACACCTACAGCCAATTTAGGGTGTCCAATCCACGTACTGCATGTCTTTGGAATGTGACAGGAAACCAGAGCACCTGGAGGAAACACACACAACACAGAAGGCGCCCCAGCTGAGAATCAAACCAGAGAACCTCTTGCTGCTAGGCGACAATGCTAACCACTGCACCACCATCGCCACCCCCATTAATGTAAATATGGGCATGTTTATAATAGGTGCAAACAAAGGTTAAGATCCCTATTGCAGAGCTTTCAAGACAAATAATCTTAGTGTTATTTTTCTTCCTCACAACCTAACCTTTCACACATTGAATTTTACTACTTGGCAACTAACCCGATTAAGGTAATCAGCTCCAAACAATGTCATGAGGCCATACCGAGTTATGGGTGTCACGTTATAGTACACCCAAAGGTGTTATAGGTATGAATGCGTTAAGCTGCATTTTCTTTGCAAATATTGCCCGTATCTTTTGCACTAAGTTAATTTGCATCACTCAAGTATTGCCCTCATTATGCTTTTGCACAGCTCATCAAGTACAGCGGTATCTTCTGGGTTTGTTATACGTACGCAGGTTCATAGGTGTATACTAGGCTAACAACCACTAGGACTTTTATAAAACTAACCATGCAACCCAAATGTATCCCTCTAGTTATTGTGTCTTAAAGTTTATTCCAAAGAGTCTATGTTAGCCAGGGCATGATTTAAACTCAGACATGTAAAAACCTCTTTATCCTTAACTATCATCAATTCAAAGGCAAGTTCTGCCACTTTAACCTCATTCATTTCTTCAAAAAAGATTCAGAAGTAGTGGATAGTGCATATGCAGTAGTTACAACTTTGTTTGACCAAACCAAAGCTTTTGATACTTTTCCCCAGGGTTCCTATTACGAGAGTGAAGATTCCTTTAGGTGAATACGAAGACGTCGACCCATATTGCATGAAGTATATAAACCGCGAAAGTTCAAAACCGCGAAGTTCAAAATGTCGATTTGTTTTGGTTGGCCCCTCTGCGGTATAGCTCCGTAAGGTAGGTGTGCGATAGATAGGAATTTAGTGTTAGGATTTGGGTTAAGGTAAGTGCATAGATAGGTAATGTATGTAAGAGTTAGTGTAGTGTTAGAAATAGGTGTTTTTAAAATATATGTATGTGTTTTATTTATTTTGTTTGGGTGTATGTGTGTGTAGGGGAAGTGTGTGGTAGTTACGGACCTTAGGGTTAGGGAGGGGTTAAGGATAGTGCATAGTTAGTCGTGTATGTGGGGTTTAGTATAGTGTTGGAGGTTGTTTTTTTTTAAATTCATGTATGTGTTTTATTTATTTTGCTTGGGTGTATGTGTGTAGGAGAAGTGTGCGGTAGTTACGGACCTTAGGGTTAGGGAGGGGTTAAGAATAGTGCATAGTTAGTTGTGCATGTGGGGTTTAGTATAGTGTTGGAGGTAGGGTTTTTTTAAATGTATGTATGTGTTTTATTTATTTTGCTTGGGTGTATGTGTGTAGAAGTGTGTGGTAGTTACGGACCTTAGGGTTAGGGAGGGGTTAAGAATAGTGCATAGTTAGGTGTGCATGTGGGGTTTAGTATAGTGTTGGAGGTAGGGTTTTTTTTAAATTCATGTATGTGTTTTATTTATTTTGCTTGGGTGTATGTGTGTAGAAGTGTGTGGTAGTTATGGACGTTAGGGTTAGGGAGGGGTTAAGGATAGTGCATAGTTAGTTGTGCATGTGGGGTTTAGTATAGTGTTGGAGGTAGGGTTTTTTTAAATGTATGTATGTGTTTTATTTATTTTGCTTGGGTGTATGTGTGTAGAAGTGTGTGGTAGTTACGGACCTTAGGGTTAGGGAAGGGTTAAGAATAGTGCATAGTTAGTTGTGCATGTGGGGTTTAGTATAGTGTTGGAGGTAGGGTTTTTTTTAAATTCATGTATGTGTTTTATTTATTTTGCTTGGGTGTATGTGTGTAGAAGTGTGTGGTAGTTATGGACGTTAGGGTTAGGGAGGGGTTAAGGATAGTGCATAGTTAGTTGTGCATGTGGGGTTTAGTATAGTGTTGGAGGTAGGGTTTTTTTAATGTATGTATGTGTTTTATTTATTTTGTTTGGGTGTATGTGTGTAGGGGAAGTGTGCAGTAGTTACAGACCTTAGGGTTAGGGAGGGGTTAAGGATAGTGCATAGTTAGGTAGGTAGTATGTAGCAGGTGGTGGGGTGGCCGACTATAAGTGTGCATTGTTACAACTGCAAAGTGTGCGTTGTTACAACTGCAAAGTGTGCATTGTTACAACTGCAAAGTGTGCGTTGTTACAACTGCAAAGTGTGCATTGTTACAACTGCAAAGTGTGCGTTGTTACAACTGCAAAGTGTGCGTTGTTACAACTGCAAAGTGTGCGTTGTTACAACTGGAAAGTGTGCATTGTTACAACTGCAAAGTGTGCGTTGTTACAACTGCAAAGTGTGCATTGTTACAACTGCAAAGTGTGCGTTGTTACAACTGCAAAGTGTGCATTGTTACAACTGCAAAGTGTGCGTTGTTACAACTGCAAAGTGTGCATTGTTACAACTGCAAAGTGTGCGTTGTTACAACTACAAAGTGTGCATTGTTACAACTGCAAAGTGTGCGTTGTTACAACTACAAAGTGTGCATTGTTACAACTGCAAAGTGTGCATTGTTACTACTGCAAAGTGTGCATTGTTACAACTGCAAAGTGTGCGTTGTTACAACTGCAAAGTGTGTGTTGGTAATGTTTCATCCACTGTTATACAATTGCTCAAGCAAAGGTTAAACTATGCCAAAGACTGGAGCAAATAAAAAATATATCAAACCAAATACAAAAACAAAAGTAATATGGTTCACCTATATAAACAAAACATTTCCACATTGTATGACACACCACTCCAAG
>NC_056751.1:728813953-728873953 GCF_019279795.1 Protopterus annectens
ACATACACTCACACACGCACGCGCACACGCACACGCACATGCACACACACACACACACACACACACACACACACACACACACACACACACACACACACACACACACACACACATACAAACACACACATACACTCACACACAAATATGCTTATGGCACATACACCTACTTGCAATATGGAAGATCAACTAGGACATGTTTTTGGGATATGGACAAAGCAGATCACCAGCAAAACCTCATGCAAATATAGAGAAGACAGGCATACTCTGAACAGAACAGAGGATACTTTATAATTACACTGATAAAAGTGGATAAATATAGCATATACAAGGCTAACAACCATTAGGGCCTTTATAAGCCAGGCCATGCAACCCAAATGTGACCCACAAATTGCATTTATATAGGTGGTGATTTACTGACTGCATCTGTCCATCAGAGACATAGAAGCCAGACCAAGGATGAATTTCCAATTACACATCCATTGGTCCAAGCTGTCCTTAAATAGGGATAGGGAAGGACTCTGCTTCACATGGATGGTGAGCCTGTTCCAGAGAATGGGAATTCTCTGAGAAACATATCTGTCTCTCCAACATGTCCTATTTATGCCACAAGCAAAATGTAGGTCTTTTAATCTAGTAGTTCTGATGCTGTTCATTTTGTGGGTGTGCAAAAGGTTTATTAAATGAGGGTCCAGGGGAGCCTTGTATGCCAGGCAAAGATCATCTCTCAGAAGTCTGTATGACACCAAGTAAAGAGATGAGGCAACCAGAAGAGGACATTGTGTTTACTCCCTCTATTCTTTTTGTAAGGAACCTTTGTCAACATTTCAAGTTGCTGCATGTTTCTGGTCAGGTGCATACCAAAGGGGGCATTATGCTCTATGATGGGTCTGACGAGGGCAGAGTACAGTGGTATGATGACCTCTCTGGACCTGGATGCAAATCTCTTGCTTATAAGTTGAGGGTATTTTGGGAGGTTGGTTGGGGGTGGGGGGGGGGTCTGGAACTGAATTTGTCTGCTAACAGGTTCGCTATATCACCAGGTTTAGTGAATGTGACACCATTAACCACCAGTTCAACACATTGCTGTATACTGCCCTTGAGGTTTCCGACATAGTTGTAGAAAGCCTTATGGTTATCGTTCACCTGGAAGACTATATAACCTTAAATTTGGCTATGCCTGACCTAAATAGCCATCTAATTTGCCTATGTATTCTGATGAGAGAGTTTCTGCCTTGATGGAAATTACCCTTCCTGATTTTTGCCATATTTTTTTCTCTTGTTATATATCCTGTGTATAAGTTCATAGGTTCATAGCCGAATTCTAGGCTAACTGCCCTGAAGGGCCGTTTTAAGCCTAGCCAACACCCTAAGATGAGAATCAAACCCTGTATATTGTGTCTGTGAGGCAAATGCCATAACCACCTATAATGGGGGATCCCCACCACTAGGGCTGTTTGTTTCTGGGGATAGACCTCGACTAAATGAAAGGTAAACAGAGCAAACAAAGCCGAGCCAAACCACCACGGCTACAGTATATTCAGTTTAATGTATAGAACACACAAAAAAAGAGTAAGTGCTTTCACGATCTCACTGACCGCTTCATCAGACTGAATGTATCAAACTCATCAACCTTCTTTTAAGCACATACTCCATTAATTAAAACATTAATCAATTAATTAAACAATTAATAAAAGTATCATGAAATTTATATACATAGTATAAAATGCAATATAAAATGTAATAAAACTAGAATATGTGGGGTAAATTAATATCAGTCTTCTGATTCACCTAGTGCTTAAGTGCCCTGGCTTTCAAAAAGGGCTTAAGTGAAACAGTCTCATTAATTAACGTAGAGATCTTTATCAAGAACTACAACACCTTTATCGGCAGACCTGATCTCAACAGACTGTAAAGATTTCAACTCAAGTAATGCATCACTTTCATCTTTACTCATGTTAAAGTAAGCGGGTGTTGTACCTTTATCAAAGATCTTTCTAATCTCATTGTCACACTGTAATGAAGGTATCCACAATTGGATGCATCTTAGGGACAAAAGTACTAGGATTAGCAAAGGTAAAACAATCATTATTGGTATTTTTAAAAATAGTTTTCAAAGTCAGGGTTCTACCAAATAATCTTAGTTCCTGCAAAATATCCATTAGTTCAGTCTTTTGCGCTGGAATAAAAGAAATCCTTAAAACGTCAACTTTGTTATAGAGCCGCAGGGGGTAGGTTAAACAGCCTATCTCAGAGAAAGGGTACTTAGGGAACTGCTCTGCATGTAAATATGTTTATTCTTGTACAACCTTTGTGCACCCACATTTACATTTTGAGCGACACGCTAAACATTACGCTGATTGTAGAATGAGTAATATAGTTTATTTTGCATTTTGTGAAATCTGTAAAGTCTTCTACGTTGGGAAGACAAACAGAATGCTAAAGGAGCGCATACAGGACCACACGGATATTCAGAATAAGAAGGAACTAATGCTCTGGCCAAACATGTTGAGACTGAAAGAACATCGCATTGTTTCAGATTCCTTGCATTAGAAATTTTAGAGGAAGGAATGAGAGGGGATGATATCAGGAACAGAATGGAATTAGCAGAACAGAGGTGGATTCTTAGGTTAAATGCCCACACACCACTAGGAATTAATGAGACTGTTTCACTTAAGCCCTTTTTGAAAGCCAGGGCACTTAAGCACTAGGTGAATCAGAAGACTGATATTAATCTACCCCACATATTCCAGTTTAATTACATTTTATATTGCATTTAATACTATGTATATAAGTTTCATGATAATTTGATTAATTGTTTAATTAATTGATTAATGTTTTAATTAATGGAGTATGTGCTTAAAAGAAGGTTGATGAGTTTGATACATTCAGTCTGATGAAGCAGTCAGTGAGATTGTGAAAGCACTTACTCTTTTTTTGTGTGTTCTATACATTAAACTGAATATACTGTAGCCGCGGTGGTTTGGCTCAGCTTTGTTTGCCCTGTTTATCTCTTTTTTTTAGCTGAGAGCCGTATCCTCTGTCAGGTATCTGGTTTTAATTTTACTGTTTCTTTTAATATAAGGTAATTTGCCTTGGAATAGCTCCTGTTACTAGTTTCAATGGGATTAATAAGTTGATTTTGATTTTGAAGGAGACAGCTTTATGGTCGGACCCTACCAGGAAGGATGAGACATTGGTGGGGGTGCAGTGTTGTCCCTTATTTGTAAACACAAGGTACATTATGTAGGAGCCTGCAATGAGTGCATTCACTATTTGGCAAAGAGTGTATGTATTTATGAAGTCCAGGAATTTTGTGCCTGTAGATTTGAAGCCATGTAGGATTCCCAGTCTATACAGGGATAATTAAAGTCTCCCATGAGTAGGAGCTCTATATCATTTCATCAAACAAACTAGACATCAAACACCTATTCATTGAACTTTATCCATGGAAATTAAATCTGTTGAACACTCATTTAAGCATTTTTTTTTCCCTTGGAGAAAAGTTAGTCAGCCAACCTAGCGACCATCACAAAAAACACATAATTTAAAACCCATCCAGGTGGGGAGCTGTGCCCCCACACACCCCCTAACTAAATATACCAACTCTGAGATCACATACAGTGGGGAAAAGGACAACCTCCCAAAGATGGCCAACTAGTTTTTCTCCCTGGGAAAAAGTTTGCTTAAATGAGCATTTGATGGATTTAGTTTCGATGGATAAAGTTCAGTGAACAGGTATTTGATGTTTAGTTGGTTCAACAAAATGATATAGAACCAAGTACGGTGCTAGACTGGATGATAAATGTCTCCAGGAGGTCCAAATATGCATTTTGAGCTTCTTGGAACATGGAGGATGGCGTATAGTTGGCTAGGATATGATACAGGACCTTTTTTATGGTGATCTATACATTGAAGAACTCCAGCACATTATCCTATTTCACCACATAGAGGTGTGCTTGTTTCTGATGTATATGGAGACACCTCCACCTTTAGCCCTTGTTCTGTGCAGCTACTAGTCTAAAATTGTGGAAGACACTCAATGCTGCTTTAAACCATGTCTTAGTAACTGCACAGATGCCTATACTCTCAGCAATGGGCAGAGCTCAGAGGGAGTGCAGATTTTTATTTAGCAACCTGGCATTCAGAAGTAATGTCTTGAGGTTCAGTTCAGTTGATTTTCCTGTGTCAGTAGGTTTGTCAGTTTGGCATTGCCTAAAAAAAGCAGTATGGTGGTGAATAATGTTTTAGCTAGTATTTGAAAATCTAGAGGTAAAGGTGCAGACCATCCTTGGCAAAGACAGGTGATTTGTTAAACATTTCCTCCCAAGCTGACAAATATTGAATCCCATTAGAATGACACCAGAAAGACATCCAGTTGTTGAAATCAATAATTTTTTACTCATATTATGGCATCATCAGCGATGGTAAAATGCTGCTCAGTGCTAGGCTCATACCAGCCTGAGACACATAGTTTGAAAGCTCCATAATGTCTCTCTTCATATAGTCCAGGGAGGTACATCTCAGGTCATACACCTACATGCACTATGATGGAATCATACTGATATGTGTGTCATAATGACCTGAGTGCATGTGTAATACACCACATAGACTACGATGGACTCATACTGGTACCTGTGGGGTAATGACTTGAGTGCATGTGTAATACACCTACATGCACTATGATGGAAGCATACTGGTATGTGTGCCATAATGACCTGAGTGCATGAGTAATACACCACATGGACTATGATGGAATCATACTGGTACCTGTGGAGTAATGACCTGAGTGCATGTGTAATACACCAAATGGACTATGATGGCATCATACTGGTACCTGTGGGGGAAATGACCTGAGTGTATCTGCAATACACCACATGGACTATGATGGAATCATACTAGTATGTGTGTCATAATGACCTGAGTGCATGTGTAATACACCACATGGACTATGATGGAATCATACTGGTAACTGTGGGGTAATGACCTGAGTGCATGTGTAATACACCTACAAGCACTATGATGGAATCATACTGGTATGTGTGCCATAATGACCTGAGTGCATGAGTAATACACCACATGGACTATAATGGAATCATACTGGTACCTGTGGGGTAATGACTTGAGTGCATGTGTAATACACCACATGGACTATGATGGAATCATACTGGTACCTGTGGGGTAATGACTTCAGTGCATGAGTAATACACCACATGGACTATGATGGAATCATACTGGTACTTATGGGGTAATGACTTGAGTGCATGTGTAATACACCACATGGACTATGATGGAATCATAGTGGTAGCTGTGGGGTAATGACCTGACTGCATGTGTAATACACCACATGGACTATGATGGAATCATACTGGTACCCGTGGGGTAATGACCTGAGTGCATGTGTAATACACCACATGGACTATGATGGAATCATACTGGTACGTGTGGGATAATGACTTACGTGCATGTGTAATACACCACATGGACTATGATGGAATTATACTGATACCTGTGGGGTAATGACCTGAGTGCATGTGCAATACACCACATGGACTATGATGGAATCATACTGGTACCTGTGAGGTAATGACCTGAGTGCATGTGTCATACACCACATGGACTATGATGGAATTATACTGATACCTGTGGGGTAATGACCTGAGTGCATGTGCAATACACCACATGGACTATGATGGAATCATACTGGTACCTGTGAGGTAATGACCTGAGTGCATGTGTAATACAACACATGTACTATGATGGAATCATACTGGTACCTGTGGGGTAATGACTTGTGTGCATGTGTAATACACCACATGGACTATGATGGAATCATACTGGTATGTGTGCCATAATGACTTGAGTGCATAAGTAATACACCACATGGACTATGATGGAATCATACTGGTACCTGTGGAGTAATGACCTGAGTGCATGTGTAATACACCACATGGACTATGATGTAATCATACTGGTACCTGTGGGGTAATGACCTGAGTGCATGTGTAATACACCACATGGACTACGATGTACTCATACTGGTACCTGTGGGGTAATGACCTGACTGCATGTGTAATACACCACATGGACTATGATGTAATCATACTGGTACCCGTGGTTTAATGACTTGAGTTCATGTCTGATTTGGCAGATTCTGGCTTCAGATAAGCAGCTAACAGTTCTCTTCTCCTTGATCAGCCAAGTTAGAGGGGCATCGGTATTTCTTACAATGGCGTCCCCTGTGACGAGAGTCCTGGGTAGTATGTTTTCTTGCCTTACATGCTTAGTGTTGGGGCTCCACTGAGAGTGATAGTATGTGTGCTGTTAGTTGGTGTTTTCTCTGAGTGCCTCTGTGCTTGCTGAAGCATAGCTTTGCAATGGGTGGTCCAGGTGATCTTTGTTGTTTACGAAGATTTCTTTTAAGTGCCTCAGCATATGTTAGTCTATGTGTGTGTTGTGTGCTATGTAAGGTAGGTGTTTTGTGCATGGTTTCGACAACATGATGCGCATTTGCATACAAGAGCTTAGCCTCCAGTGTCATTGTGTAAGTACACCTCTTGCATATTGTGTCTGCTTCCTTAAGGATTAAGTGGTAGTCAGTAAATATAAGACAGTTGCTACATTATCTCAAGAGGCCCATACCCACCAAGCTGGCTACAGAGAAGTTAGGACATTGCATATCCATACTGTCCAGCCCTTTAATTTGTGAGCCACAAGGGAGTGGTGTATTGGAGTTAGAAGGCTATTAAGGGTGCTTTGTTGGTGCAGACTAATAAGGCCCTCTTATTTGGGCTGATTATACTAAACAGTACTAAATTATACTAACTTCAATGCTTACACAACACTGAATTCTACTAAATCTGTAGGGATTGCACCTGACTCCCAACTAGCTGCTCTAAGCTTGTTGACACACAATGCATTTGCTCTATATTGCTACTTTACAGGTTACAGTTTTATGGGCTGTTCTACAGGGAAAATAGTAAAGAATGTTTTTATATAAGCCAATTTATAAAATTTTTCTTCCAAGTTATTTGCCAAGTTTAGTTTCAGTAGCTATTAGGGATAAATCTGTTTACAGTTAACGTAGTAAATTGTTTATTCATATTTTCATTTGCTTAATTTAATTGCATCAATAGTAATATTTTAAGCCTTGTCTCAATGGGAATTTTCAAAATGAATTGTGTTTTTATATGTATTTCTTCTTCTTTTTTATCCTGTTATTTCTTTGCCCTGTATTCCCTCACAGATGCGTCCACTTGCTGAAATAAATATTTTTAGGAACATGATGGACCCTGTTTACTATTCCCCACTTCCTTCTGTAGCCGCGTGTTTCTGTCCATACTATTAGCATACTAAAGATATTAACTCTGGCTTCATCTATCTGGAATGTCTCCCTTTTTCTATAATAGGTAATTAATTGCTTGTACAGTGGCAAATTATTTATAATTGATAAATGATTTGAACAGCATAGCAATGAGAGGAACGCTATCTTCTGTATTAGCAAATACAGAGATTATGGGGGAGGGGCAGCCTTTGTAGTTAAAGGGTTTTAGTCATTAAATTCTAAGCAAAAACATTGCAATGATTTCTTACTTTTTTATTTTACAAACTCTGCAATAAAATGGTTTCAAACATGGTGGAAGAATTATATTAATTATTAGTGAGAGACGGTTTGCTGGAGTTGCATCCTGTACCATGTGTTTGTTTATTTATTTATTTTCTGTCAGTTTGTTTATTTCCTATATAATGGATGGTATTCCAAGAAATGAGCTTCTTTCAGTTTTCACTTAATACTAGATTTGTTTACATAATCATTAGGTTTCTGAGATAAAAGACTGCTGTTGATGGGAAAACATGCCCTTTTTTATAGATCATTATAGTACATTTACAGACCAGATAAGTTATTTTGGAAGGGAAATTAACTTAATTGCTAATGTCCAAACATTTCACATTTCTACCAACAGTAACAGAAGCTGCACTTTATCATAAAGTTTAAGATTTCACAATTAGTAAAGTACATTTTTCAGCTTTTCAAAGTCAATTCTGGAATGTTCAGTGATTTTTGTCAGGTTATATATAGTATTTTCCTGATTACAATTATACTTCAGTGCAATAATGAATGTTTAACATCACTGATGATCTGATACCAGATGGTCCCCACAGTAATGTGTTAATAATTTGAATATATTCTTAGAGGTCATGCAGTTGAAGGTTAGTAACCTCGGCTACTTAATAAAATTAACTTACAAGTGTAATACCAGGTACAATCTGCAATTTAACAAAAACTTGAAGTGCAATTAGTAATATTTATTATTATTATTTATTATGTAAATAATAATAAAATAACAATAATAAATAATACTGGATACAGTCTGCAATTTAACAAAAACTTGAAGTGCAATCAGTGATATTTATTACTCTTCTTTATTATTTGGATTACTGAGTTACTTTGACAGCAAATTTAATAGATGTTGGTTCATGATATTCTTAAAGGAATGTAATTATTGCACAATTTGCTGGGATGCATGAAGAAATGTGAGTGCTTTAGCACTAATTCAGAATATCTAAAGTACTGTTCACGTAGCGGCATATACCCGCATAATGTTCTGTCACGCTACCCACATAATGTTTTGTCATGCTACCCACATAATGTTCTGTCAAGCAAATACAGTGAAAGGTAACCCAAATGCAGCTGCATATAACATACGCAGTGCACACAAGTGACACAGCAGCCATAAGGAAATGGGTACCACTGTACTACCACACCAAACTATGCAAAATAGTGTTAAAATGTATCAAAAATACAGAGCAATAACACCAAGTCACTACAGAGTCATGCAGGCGGCACAGTGGTGCAGCGGTAGTGTTGTCGCCTCCCAGCAAGAGGCTCTCCAGTTCAATTATCGGTTGGGGTGCCTTCTGTGTGGAGTCTGCATGTCCTCCCTGTGTTCATGTGGGTTGCCTCCAGGTGGTCTGGTTTCCTTCCACGTTCAAAGACATGCATCTGGAGTGTTTCTCGCCGGGCATCTGCTGAAAATTGGCTATGTTCCAAGCCGGACCTTCCCAGTTAACAAATGTTAAATAAATAAAATAAATAAATAAAAATCTACATTCATGTAACAGAGTGCAGACTAACTGTAGAAATAAGTTCCAGTTTGCATATATAGCCATGACATATATAACACTCACACACACACACACACACATATATATATATATATATATATATATATATATATATATATATATATATATATATATATATCGGCATAGTCTGTTACATCAACACCATTTGGTCAATATGTGCAGCTGATTGACAATCCCTGAGTAGGAGAACATATACAAATGCACACATATCTATATAAACATGATTCTGTCAAATTCTTTCTGCATAAACAGTGATGCACAGTACACAGAAGACCACACAGCAAAAGTAACAAATCTCCTTAGATCAAAAAAGGAAATGAAATGCTTTCCTTTTCCAGTCAGTAAAAAAATCATAAAACCTAACACTACCTTCGGACAAACTTTGAATAGTAATACTGCACTAGTGGAAAGGGTTTTTCTTAAGGTAATATGTGGGATCGCGGTTAAAAAAGGCAGTGGCAGGATATGGGTTAGCATACACGAGCACAGATGAACAGGGGTCTATATATATATATATATATATATATATATATATATATATATATATATATATATTTATATATATATGGGTCTACTGCTTTTAGTCGAATTTCATTTGGTCGAAAATGATTTCAGGCAGCCCACTTCACTGAAACCTCATTTGACTGAAAGCACATTTGGTCGAAAATGGTATTTAGCCCCTGCCCCACTGCAGTGCGACCCTGGAATGAGAATATAAAGTTAGGGGGGTGTGGGGTGTGGGGGGCATTTTGCAACCAGTTTTTACTGATGTTATATGTTTTAATGTATTTGTAATGGATACACATGTATACAATAGTGCATAAACTGCAATTATGTGGGGGGCTATGTCCCCCACACACACCCTAACTTTATATTCTCACTCCAGGGTCGCCCTGCAGTGGGGCAGGGGCTAAATACCATTTTCAACCAAATGTAATTCGACCAAATGTGCTTTCAGTCAAATGAGGTTTCAGTGAAGTGGGCTGCCTGAAATCATTTTTGACCAAATGAAATTCGACCAAATATCGTAGATCCATAAATATATATATATATAGTTTCAAATACCACATACTTTTTTAACTTTGCATTCTTTTTTCCTTTCCCTTTTAATTATTCTTTTCCAAGCAGTTTCAACAATTTCAGTATCAGAAATGTATTTTCTTTCTGTTTTATGATTGTAATTCTTCATATTTTTGGTTGTTGGAACATAACTTCATCATTTTTTTCTGCTTTTTCCCACTCTATCCCAGTATTTTCTTCCACCACATTTTCATAAGGAAACTTTCATCATTTTTATCATTTTGTAACATTATAATCTAAGAAAGTGTTTTCTTTTTAATAGAAGGCCTGTTGATCTTCAAAAAATGTTCGAAGGTTCACTGTCTTACTGTTATTCAAACAGGGTCAACCGTTACATATAGCATCAACGGTTTCAGTTGAAATGTCATCAACAGGCTCTTTCCCAAAGAGAATTATACACCTATTTTGAGAACTGTAAAATCTGTTAGCTTAATAAGTTCTTTAGTGAGGAGCAGTATCCTGACCAAAAAAAACAAAAAAAAACACAACTTTATCATCTGTTTAATGTAAACAAGCATATTCGTCCCCTGCTCTTCCCTATATTGTTGCATCATGTGACCTAGTTTGGCATGTAGGATCCTAGATAAGCCATGAACCCTATGGAAATGTTTTTCCCTCTAGATTCACTTCTCATTCAAACCTACACACCTTTATGATGATTCATAGCATTTCCCAGAGCTTGCGGAAAAAGCTGCATCACTTGTTTTCTGCCCCTCTACATCAGAAGCTCTTCTCATGCCACCATTGGACATGTTGACTTACTGACTACTATTTTAAGCACAAAAATGTTTATGTATACCATTACCTTTTCCTAACCCTCCATGTATTTTGTCTGGCAAATAACCGCTGTGTGTTTATAACATTAACAGCGTGTTTTCACAGGCGACAGGGAGCCGAAGTTGCACAAAATAATTAATTTTAACCTGATTCTACCTGTAGTCTCTGTCTATGCCAACAACTGGTTTTGTCACAAAACTTGCAACTGTTAGTCATGGTAAATTCACATAACAAATCCAAAATTACAACGGGCCACTCCTAGATCCACCGGCTATTAATTATAGCTATATCCGCAGAGAGCCTTGCCCTTAAACTTTCAACTGGAGCTCCACTACAGGTTGTCTCAGAACAACTGTAGTGACATATTATTGTGAGTTTCAAGGCACTCCATACCGGCATTCGCTAGGTCAACTTGCTTCAGCAAGAAAGAGCAAGTGGATATTTTTACAACCATAATTGTAAGAGTTGTAGAGAGCTATCAGTGTCCAGCTGCCCAGCCTGAGTTACCTGGATTAGCTCTGTTGAGCAAAAGCTGGACATAAAACCAATCAACCTGCCAAACACGAGCTAAGGATTGCAGTGCAGGTTCACTGACAGGATGGAGCTTGGAAGTGGATGGCATGATGGTAAGGAGGAGGCTATGCATCCTATGAATCCAGGAGACAAGGTGGAAGGGCAGTGCAGAAAAGTCAATCGGCTTGGGATCCAGAGTTTACTACACAGGAGGAGCTCAGACTAGAAATGGTGTGACCTTCAAAAGGCAGTGAGAAATGTTATCAGAATTAGTGACCAATTCAAGACAATCAGACTCCAGCCTAAGAGAAGGGCAGTATTCATAATCTCAGTCTGTGTCCCACAGCAGGATTGTGATAGTGAAGAAAAAAGTGCTTTCAGACAGAAGTTGCAGGACCTGCTAGATAAAGCAGGACAGCATGAACTGGTGTTGATAATGGGTGACCTAAATGCACATCTCAGATAAGACAGAACAGGATATGAGGACTGCCTGGGTCCACATGGGTGGAGCAACAGGAATAATCATCCCAGTGAAACAGTCGGCCCACAGCGTAAACCACTGGTTGTCAAAATCAGCTGTAAGCAGTGATCAGAGAAGGCTCTAAGATCAACAGAGACCAGGCTGAAGACCTGAAAGTTGACTAGAGAGTAAGCACATCAGTTCAAGGAATTACTCAGGGCTCTGGCACCCCAAGAAGAGGAAGAAATAGGTGGAGTTGAAGAAGAATGGCAGCACCTAAAATCAAAACGTGTGAGGACTGTACAACAGATGTGCAGCCCAAGCCAGGTAAGGAAATAAGGTCCATAAGGCAAGCTGGTGGAGGAATGCAGAAGTCCAAGAAGTCATCAAGGGAAAGAAAGAGCATAGGAAAAAGTGGGAGATAGAAAGATAGACCAGGCCAAGAAGGAATACTGGTTGGCTAACAAAGAGGCTATTAAAAGATATGCAATAGCAAAGAACAAGCAATCATAGGCACTCTACCAGCTTTTGGAAAGTGAGTAGTAGATGGCAGAAAGAAACTATATCCAGTAGCAAGGCGAAGACAGAAAGATAAAGAAGATAGTCAGACACCCTTCATAAGGGATTCCAGCAACAACCTGCTCACCAGCCCAGAGGACATCAAGGGCAGATGGAAGGATCACTTCCAGTAGCTTCTGAATGAAGAAAACCCCACGGAATCTGTACCTCCACAGACACAGCTAGTGATGAAAGAAGAGGAGAAGCTGACCATAGAAGAAGTGAGAACAGTGCTAAGGAAATGAAGTCAGGGAAAGTAGTAGGCTGAGATGATAAAGATGCTGGGTGATAGGGAGAAATGGCTCCTGAGGGTGCTCATAGCAATATGGAGAGAAAGGCGTATCCCAGATGATTGGAGAATAAGTGTACTAGTGACAATATTCAAAAACAAAGGGGACATTCACAACTGTGAGCAGCACTGAGGTATCAAACTCCAGTCACATTGCATGAAAGATCTGGAGAGGGTGATTGATAAATGAATATACAGAGGAGTAGTAAAAAGTAAGCTGGGAGATGAGCAATTCAGATCAGGATGCCTCACAACAGACCTAAAGTTTGTAGTACTTGAGAAGAAGCTGGAGAGTTGGAAAGAGTCCAACCAGGCATTCCTAGACTTGGAGAAAACATATAACAAGGTCCAAAGAAAGCTGATCTGTGCAGTACTGCAGTGGTTTGAAGTTCCAGAAACATTGGTAGAATTAGTGCAGGCTATGTACAAGGACCCAATGACTCAAGTACAAACAGTGTTTGGTCTTACATAGAGGTTCCCAGTGGGAGTGGGTGTGCATCGTGGTTCAGCTCTGAGCCCACTATTGTTCATACTAGTGATGGACTACATTAGCAAACAGTTTGGAGGGGACAAGTCAATAAACTTGCTGTATGCAAATGATGTAGCATTACAAGCAGACAATGAATAAGAAGTTCAACAAAGGATAGATGAATGGAATGGAATGCAAAATGTCTCACACTAGCAGAGTTCAACTACCCCTCCATTAACTGGGAAAACTGCTCAAGCACCAATAAACTGGCCCAACGCTTCTTGGAATTCATCAATTCCAATGCCCTGGACCAGCTCATTCTGACCTCCACTAGAGGAAGCAACATCCTTGATCTGGTTATTGCAAACATAGGCGACCATTGCTCTACACCAGTAGTCAATCCCTTCCTGGTCAGCTCTGACCATAAACTAATCACCATGGAAATCCACATCTCACCCACACCCTCTTCAAAGGTAACCACCTTGAAAAACTTCTCAAAAGCTGACTTTAGACTCCTAAAAACAGAGGTGGCTAACTTCACAGCACCCATGGCAATGGAAAATAGCTGCATGACTGCCGAATCATACACCAATGCATTGTACAAACATGTACATAAATGCATAGAACTAGCCATACCCAGCAGAACCAAGACGCTCCCCCTCCAAAAAAAAGGAAGCCAATCTGGTGGGCCCCTGCCATTAATAAACTCTACAACAGAAGGAAGAAACTGTTGCAGAAAAAGGTGAAGTCCCAAGACTGGAAAAACTCCCTTATTAGTCTCAAAAAAAGTTGAGATCCCTCATCAAATCCTCTAAAGCCAGCTATGAAGGCAGAATTGCGGCAGACACTAAAAACAATCAGAAAGCCTTCTATAATTATAGCAAGAACCTCCATGGCAATACCCAGATTTGCTCTGAGTTACGGCACAATGGTACCTCCTATACTGAGCTAACAGATATTGCCAACATACTGGCTGACAGATTCAGTGCCAACTTTACCCCTCTCCTCCCCCAAAGGACCAATCACAATACCAGAAGAATGCTAGGCACCCAGCATTACTGCAGCACAGGTTAAAGCTGCATTGTCCAAGGCCAAGAATACAGCTTCCATGGGTCCTGATAATATCCCTGGCTGTGTTCCTCATGAACTATAAAGTGAACTGGCACCACATCTGTGTGCCCTGTTCAGTCACAACCTCACCTCAGGCTTTATCCCTACTGAATGGTGCACTGCTACAGTCATCCCTCTCCATAAAGGGGGAGCAACTACAGACCCTGGGAATTATTGTTCCATTAGCCTGATGAGTCTGATATGTAAAGGTATGGAGCACATCATCATCATGGACCTGCTTAACAAAAATATAAGAAATCTCCAAACTCTAGACCCCACGCAATTTGGCTTTGAGAAAGGGAGATCATGCCTGCTGAACCTGATTGACTTCTTTAAGTCAGTCACCAGGGCTGTGGATGAAGGTAAGGCAGTGCATACAGCCTACCTCAATCTGTCCAAGACCTTTGATACCATTCCTGACTTGTGACTTATTGATAAACTCACCAAACTAGGCATCAATCCCTTTATCACTAGGTGGTTGGCTCACAGATAGAGCACACAGTGTGAAAGTAGTAGTCTCCAAGTCAGACTGCCGGCCAGTCACGAGTGGAGTCCCACAGGGATTGGTCCTGCATCCTCTCCTGTTCAGCATCTACTTCTCAGAAGTCCAGGCCAACACAAAGGGACTCTGGTTGACCAAGTTTGCAGACAACTGCAAGCTGGAAGCCATTATTAACTCCCTAAGTGATGCAGACATTCTACAGAAAGGCCTCACTGAGACCAATGACTGGTGTCAAAACCATGGCCTTAAGCTTAATGCCAAAAAATGTGTCATCATCCCCTTTGGTAAAAACTCACTTCCCACTAATTACCACATCGATGGGAGCTCACTGAACACTGAAGATGTTATAAGAGATCTGGGGACACAGGTTGACAGCAACCTCTCCTTTGACCACCACATTGCCACTGTGGTCAGAAAGTCCTTCTATGTGGCACATCTCATTACCAAGGGGTTTACATCCAGGAAGAAAGAGGTAATTGTCTCTCTCTACTCTTCCCTCATTAGACCAATCATTGAGTATAATGCCCCATTTGGCATGTACATCACTAGACACCTGCAACAGCTGGAGAGGCCACAGAAGTACCTCACAAAGAGGATCCTAGGCATTAAACACATGTCCTATACGGACAGACTCAAAAGACTCCAGTTATTCTCTATCTCATATCGCCTACTTAGAGGTGATCTTTGCCTGACTTACAAAGCCATGTCTGACCCAGCTCTGTTAGAAATGCTACATCTAAAGAAATCCCAATCCCTCCACACCACATGCTCCAGAGACCTCAACCTCATTACCACAATCAACAGAACATGCTGGAGGGACAGGTTCCTCACCCAGAGACTCACCATGCTCTGGAATAGACTTCCCATACATGTCAAGCAGAGCACCTTGCTGTCCCTCTTCAAGAGAAATCTTGATGAGTGGATGGGTGATAGAAAGTTCACCCCGGGGATCACTCCAGTGGGTCTACTTGATAGAGGCACTGGGAACTAACGTTGGGTGGCACGATGCCAGGGTACTTCTATGGGCTTGGCTTGTAAAGGCTCCAGGGCCATTAGCCTAGTACACACCTATGAACCTATAAAACTGAAGGCACATGGGATGAAACTGAGTACAAATAAGACAGTTGTTGTTGTTTGTCTTTCAGCTTTTCCCGGTTAGGGGTCGCCACAGTGGAACTCCTTTCCGCTAATGATTGGCAGTAGATTTTTATACTGGCTTGCCAGGCCTAATGCACAACCTTCAATGAAGGAACACCCATTCATGCATGTCACTATACAGAAGATGCTCTAACTGAGAATTGAACGGGCAACGTCTAACTGTGAGGCGACAACGCTACTGCAGCACCACCAAATAAGACAGTTGTAAAGACAGCAAATTGGGAAAATCAGAAGAAGCTGAGAATTGACATAGAAAGGCAAATAATGGAACAGGTTAGCAGCTTCAAGTGTCTGTGATACCTATCTAGCTCCTCTCATCCACTACCTTCAGGAAAAAAATCATCTCCACACATGCAAAGTAGCACAGTAACAATAAATCTGCAGTATGTTTCACACACACTTCCACCATGTTCAAGTATTAGTTACTATTGCAAATACACTTTGTTTTCTTAGTATCATGATTGATTATCGAATACCCTTACACTACAAACGCTGAGTCTACCATAATCAACTTTACCAACATTGCACAAACACCTATCTCAACTACATATCCAGTAATCATATACACATGAAATCAAAATATTAAATACATAAGTATTTGCCTGCAACAATAACAACATCAACTAAAAGAGATTCTTTACTACTGCAAAGAATTAGACAAACCCTTGTCTAAGACTTCACTCCTGCCCCTAGTAAATATTATACTGTCTGAAGAGATCTGACTTAACACAGGGCCTGCCAGCCACAGCTCTCAGAAAAAATAAAAATTACTCGGATCCCACTAAATCCAGCTCAGACTGCCTTAAAATCTATCTGTCACAGCATTACTGAGCTTTGCAGCTGAATAAAACAGTACTTCCCAGATATCTTAACTGTGTCTGAGACATGGCTGAGACCCCCAGCACAGTATGAGGAAATATTACCATCTCAATATAACGTCTTCAGAACTGAAAGGCAAATGAAAAAGAGCAGGTGGACGCTGAACGCTGTATAATATACTCCAGCAACATACATATAACAGTCTCAACCAGCTATTCCATCTCTATATAATATACTCCAGCAACATACATATAACAGAGTCTCAACCAGCTATTCCATCTCTATATAATATACTCCAGCAAAATACATATAACAGAGTCTCAACCAGCTATTCCATCTCTATATAATATACTCCAGCAACATACATATAACAGAGTCTCAACCAGCTATTCCATCTCTATATAATATACTCCAGCAACATACATATAACAAGGTCTCAACCAGCTATTCCATATCTATATAATATACTCCAGCAACATACATATAACAGAGTCTCAACCAGCTATTCCATCTCTATATAATATACTCCAGCAACATACATATAACAGAGTCTCAACCAGCTATTCCATCTCTATATAATATACTCCAGCAACATACATATAACAGAGTCTCAACCAGCTATTCCATCTCTATATAATATACTCCAGCAACATACATATAACAAGGTCTCAACCATCTATTCCATCTCTATATAATATACTCCAGCAACATACATATAACAAGGTCTCAACCATCTATTCCATCTCTATATAATATACTCCAGCAACATACATATAACAGAGTCTCAACCAGCTATTCCATCTCTTTATAATATACTCCAGCAACATACATATAACAAGGTCTCAACCAGCTGTTCCATCTCTATATAATATACTCCAGCAACATACATATAATAGAGTCTCAACCAGCTATTCCATCTCTATATAATATACTCCAGCAACATACATATAACAGAGTCTCAACCAGCTATTCCATATCTATATAATATACTCCAGCAACATACATATATCAGAGTCTCAACCAGCTATTCCATCTCTATATAATATACTCCAGCAACATACATATAACAGTCTCAACCAGCTATTCCATCGCTATATAATATACTCCAGCAACATACATATAACAGTCTCAACCAGCTATTCCATCTCTATATAATATACTCCAGCAACATATATATAACAGAGTCTCAACCAGCTATTCCATCTCTATATAATATACTCCAGCAACATACATATAACAGAGTCTCAATCAGCTATTCCATCTCTATATAATATACTCCAGCAACATACATATAACAAGGTCTCAACCAGCTATTCCATCTCTATATAATATACTCCAGCAACATACATATAACAGAGTCTCAACCAGCTATTCCATCTCTATATAATATACTCCAGCAACATACATATAACAAGGTCTCAACCAGCTATTCCATCTCTATATAATATACTCCAGCAACATACATATAACAGAGTCTCAACCAGCTATTCCATCTCTATATAATATACTCCAGCAACATACATATAACAGTCTCAACCAGCTATTCCATCGCTATATAATATACTCCAGCAACATACATATAACAGTCTCAACCAGCTATTCCATCTCTATATAATATACTCCAGCAACATATATATAACAGAGTCTCAACCAGCTATTCCATCTCTATATAATATACTCCAGCAACATACATATAACAGAGTCTCAATCAGCTATTCCATCTCTATATAATATACTCCAGCAACATACATATAACAAGGTCTCAACCAGCTATTCCATCTGTATATAATATACTCCAGCAACATACATATAACAGAGTCTCAACCAGCTATTCCATCTCTATATAATATACTCCAGCAACATACATATAACAAGGTCTCAACCAGCTATTCCATCTCTATATAATATACTCCAGCAACATACATATAACAGAGTCTCAACCAGCTATTCCATCCTTTGATAAAGCATTTAGCAAACCCAGCAATTAACTTTTTTATACAATTTTATATAGTTTCTCCTCAGTTCACCAAACTAATTACAGAGCCTACCAGAAGTGACACAATATTAGGAAAAGTCCAATAGACTGGATAGTGACCAAAACAGCAACAGCAACAGCATAATGAAATATTAAATCCTGTCTAAATCCCTAAGTGACCGCTGGCCATTTGCTAGCAAGAAAATAAAATAGAAAAAAACTACAATTGGAAACACTCAAAAAACACCTTCAAAAAAGCTCATTCAATAATATTATACAACAATTTAACTAGAATCCAGTACTTAACACACTTGCCCAGTAACAAATAAAGACAAAACAAATCCTCCACCCTATATGACATCTGAAACAAAAGAATTAATGAATAATAGAGATAAATTGTGGTGCAATGGAAAAGTCATAATGCACAGTCAGCCAGAACAGTCTGTTGTCACCTACCCAACATGGCTTTAAACTAAGGACACTACTAAAACTGCTTTACCAACATTCTTGAACAATGTTAACTTACACAACAATGAATATCTTCTCACAGTCTCTGTCTTTCTTGCCCTATCTAAAGATTTTCACAGTATCTCACAATCTACTGCTCATCAGACTGACAAAAGTTGCCATGAATAAGAATACCATCAGTTTTGGTTGAAAAGCTACCACTGAGGCATAGATCTTTTCCTAGCCTAGGAAGGTCATTTCCTCATGGAATTAATGGGCAGGAGCTACCTCTGGGGCATAGATCTTTTCCTAGCCTAGGAATGCCAGGTCATGTACTCATGGAATTAATGGGCATAAGCTACCTCTGGGGCACAGATCTTTTCCTAGCTTAGGAATGCCAGGTCATGTACTCATGGAATTAATGGGCATAAGCTACCTCTGGGGCACAGATCTTTTCCTAGCCTAGGAATGCCAGGTCATGTACTCATGGAATTAATGGGCATAAGCTACCTCTGGGGCACAGATCTTTTCCTAGCCTAGGAATGCCAGGTCATGTACTCATGGAATTAATGGGCAGAAGCTACCTCTGGGGCATGGAATGAATGAGCAGAAAGGATGCAAATGGAGAAGACAACAGGCAAGGCCTTGTGGGGAGCAAATACAAAAAGGCTGCTGTACAGAAACCTTGGACATAAAATTGTCTGCCACTACTAGCCATGTCACACTTCAACAAGAATAAAATAATGCTAGTGTGTTTTCAGTCTTCTAGGAAAACACGTAAGTTGTAGCAGTGAATTCTTAGCTGACTTTCGGTTTACCTTGCTACTGCTTTTTTCCATGTTCTTTGAGTCTGACCCCCCCCCCCCCTTGACTGAGGCATTAAACTAAACATTCCTGAAATTCTAATCACAGGACTTTAGCTCCACTATTGGCTTTATCTGATTGGATCCTTCTCTAGAAAGTCTGCTAAATTTATCACACAGCTACATCCACTCAGGGGCTTTTGCTCAAGACCCTGAGAGGTGTGAGATATAAGCTTTTCATCAAAAGGGAAGAAAAACGCTTTTTATTTAAATTCTACTTAAATATTTTAAGTTGTACTTATAGTGAACTGTGTGGCGATACTTTTTTGCACTTCTCTGCTTTTTGTCCATGGTTTAGCCAAAAAATTATCAGTTTGCATTTTTTTTAGTTTGTTCTGGGACCTTAGTCTTGTAGTTTCATTTGCAGTTGTGGGAAGATTGTGTATTACTGCAAGATTTTAGCATTGTTTATACACTAGACTGCACTTCTATTTCTATAAGTAGAATTACATGCAAAAGGTGGCTTTTTTGTATTTTTGAACCTAGTCTGGGGCCTCAGTCTTGTAGCTTCATTCACAGTTGTGGCAGGACTGTAATCTGCTGCCAGATTTGGGCCTCATTTAGTCACTTATTACAGTGTTACTGGTAAATTTCTGCATAGTCTGGTACATTAGTCAGTGGTAGGCTTGCAGTAGTGGCAGTACTGATTTGTGCTTCACTACTTTCTGTAGTTGTATATACCTGGTTAAAGTTACATTCCACAGCCTTTCTCTTTACCTTACTACTGGTTTTCCCCTGTTCTATGAGTCTGCCTCCCCCAACCCCACTGAGATTTTAAGCTACACATTTCCAAAATTCTAACCATAGGACTAGAGCTCCAGTTTGAAATTTTCCCAACCCTACCACCATTTTCTTGTTGCTATTTTAAAAAGGCTGTGGTTCAGGCTTCCATTCCTTATGGTAATCTGACTTCCAAAGTCCCTGCCTTCCATCTTTAATTGCTGTTGTCTATTGTGTAATCTATTTAAGCACTTTCCCACCTATTGTTTTCTATGTATCCATAATACTAATGCCCACCCAGCAAACAATGTTGCACTTGAGTAAACATCTTACTACAAATTGTCTGCTGCTCATTTCCTCAGAGCTCCCAGCTGATGCGCACCCTTGCCACAACCTGAGGGGGTTCTGAGTTAATCCTGCTCCACCCTTAGCAGATGTTGTTGTTGTTTGTCTTTCGGCTTTTCTCAGTTAGGGGTCACCACAGCGGAACTCCGGTCCGCTAATGATTGGCAGTTGGTTGTTATGGTGTCGAGTTGCCAGCCCAACGCCCAACCTTCAACGAAGGCACACCCATTCAACGCATGTCTTTTGAATGAGCACTCGACTGCGGGGAGGACATGCAGACTCCACACAGAAGGCAGTCCCAACCCAAGCCGAGAATCGAACGGGAGAACCTCTTGCTGTGAGGCACCAACACTACTGCTGCACCACAGCAGAGATCTCCACCCTTGTTCCATGCTTCAGTTAGCTGTTTAGAATGCTATTGTTTTATTTTTGTTTTATTTATTGGTTTTGCCTTTAAATCATTCTATAAAATTGCCTTGCCATGGTGGTTTAAGTTTTGTAGTAGCATAATGGTTAAGGTTTTCACCTCCCATACACAAGGTACAATGTTCGATCCTGATCTCTAGCCAGCACCTGTTTGGAGTTTACATGTTCTCTCTGTGTTTCTGTGTGTTCCTCCCACGTCCGAAAAACATACTGTGTTTCCATCTCAAACTCACCCATGAATGGAGCTGTGGTGCCCTATACAGGAAGAGTTGTACAGACCAACCGCTATGGGCATCTACTGTGGTGTTCAATATCCTCAATATAGGAGAAGACGGATCACAGACTGCACACTGTGGCAGTGCTAGCCACTCAACAGTGTAAAATATGGCTTTAGGTGATTTGCTCATATTGACTAATGTCACCAAATGGGCATGGGTAGTTACCAGTAATAAGTAGGTTCAGGACCCAGCCTACTCCGACCTACACCAGGGACCCATGCTAAAAATGGGAGGGGATGTATGTGCCCCTATTGGCCAGTGTGTACCCGGCATAAAGCTCAGCAGCCCTGGGTCAATAAGCTACTGGCTGCCCAGTATCCAGTTGCCCAGCCTGGGATACCTGGGATAGCTATGTTGAGTGAAAGCTGGACATAAAACCAAGCAATCTACCAAACATGAACTAAGAATTGCTACACTCAATGTAGGTTCACTGACAAGACCAAGCTTAGAAGTGGATGACATGATGGTACAGAGAAGGCTGAACATCCTATGTATCCAAGTGACAAGATGGAAGGGTAGTGTAGCAAAGCCAGTTGGCTTGGGATCTAGAGTCTAGTACTTAGGAGGAGGGCAGGCTGGAAATGGTGTCAGAATTGTGTTGAGAGAGAGGCTTCAGAAAGCAGTAAGGGATGTCATCAGAATTAGTGACAGACTCATGGTAATAAGTGTAATGATAGGACAGTATTCATAATCTCAGCCTATGCCCTACAGCAGGGTTGTGATAGTGAGGAAAAGAATGCATCCATACAGCAGTTGCAGGACCTGCTAAAGCAGGACAACATGAATTGGTGTTGATAATGAATGACTTGAATGCACATATCGGGACAGACAGAAGAGGATATGAGGACTGCTTGAGTCCACATGGGTGAAACAACAGGAATAAAGAAGGAGAGGGAATTCTAGATTTCTGTCTGGCAAATGGCTTGATAGTAGCCAACACATGGTTCAGAAAGACATTCACAAGATCACGTACAAGAGTGACCAACATGCAACTCAGATAGACTTCCTCATAGCAAGAAAAGTGCACTGGGGTAGAATCAGTGATTGCAAAGTCATTTCCAGTGAAACAGTCAGCCCACAGCATAAACCACTGGTTGCCACAATAAGCTGCAAGTAATGGTCAGAGAAGGCTCTAAGTTCAACAGAGACCAGGCTGAAGACCTGGAAGTTGACAGGAGAGAGAAAGCACAACATCTCAAGGAATTACTCATGGCTCTAGCACCCCAAGAAGAGGAGGAAATAGGTGGAGCTGAAGAAGAAGAATGGAAGCACCTCAAAACAGCACGTGTGAGAGGTACAGAACAGGTATGTGACCAAGCCAGGTATGGAAATAAGATGCATAAGGAAAGATGTTGGTGGAATGCAGACTTCAAGGAAGTGATCAAAAGAAAGAAGAAGTGCAAGAAAAAATGGGAGATAGAAAAGAATGACCAGGCTAGGAAAAAATACTGGCTGGTTAACAAAGAAGCTAAGAGAGGAGCTGCAATAGCAAAGAATAGGGCATCAGAATCACTCTACCAACTTCTAGAAAGTGACTCAGTAGGTGTCATAAAGAAATTATATTAGGTTGCAAGGCAAAGACAGGTAGATAAAAAAGATAGTCAGACACCCTTCATAAGGGATGCCAGCAAGACCCTGCTCACCAGTCGACAGGACATCAAACGCAGGTGGAAGGAGCATTTCCAGCAGCTTCTGAATGAAGAAAACCCCACAGAAGCTGTACTTCTCCAGAAACAACCTACGATGAGAGAAGAAGACGAGCCCACCATACCAGAAGTAAGAATGGCACCAAGGAAATGAAGTCAGTGAAAGCAGCAGGCTCAGATGAGGTCAGAGCAGACGTGATAAAGATGCTGGGTGAGACAAGGGAGAAATGGTTCCTGAGGGTGCTCATCGCAGTGTGGAGAAAAAAGCATATCCCAGATGACTGGAGAATAAGCATACTGGTGCCAGTGTACAAGAATAAAGGGGACATCCACAACTGTGGGCAGTACAGAGGCATCAAACTCCTGTCACATTGCAAATGATCCGATGTTTGCAGTGAGACAGATAGTTGAGAAGAAGCTAGAGATGAGGAAAGAGTCCAACTGGGAATTCCTAGACTTAGAGAAAATATATGACAAGGTCCTACAAAAGCTGATTTGGGCAGTACTGTGGTGGTCCAAAGTCCCAGAAACATTGGTAGAATTAATGCAGGCCCACTGCTGTTCATACTAGTGATGGAATGCATTAGCAAAGAGGCTGGAGGGGACAGATCAACAAAGTTGCTGTATATAAACAATGTGGCATTACTGGCAGACTCTGCGCAAGAACTTCAGCAAAGGATAGGGGAATGGAATGCAAAACTGAAGGAGCATGGGAAGACACTAAGTACAGATAAGATAGTGGTAATGGCAGCAAATGGGGGAAATCAGAAGAAGCTGATAACTGAGACAGAAGGGAAAATAGTGGAGCAGGTTAACAGCCTCAAGTAACTGGAAGGGGTGGTTGAAGAGAAGGATGGTATGAGTGAAGAGGCCAAAGCTAAAATCAGAGGAGCTGCAGCCAAACGGCACAGAGTCTCGGGTGTAGTCTATGTCAAAAGAATACCAAAGAAACTGAAAAGTAAGGAGTACAAAACAGTGGTTACCAACTGACCAAACTGACCAAGGAGAAGATAATGGTTGGTTGCTTATCTGGAGCCAGGATCTGCTAACTCACACACAGACTCAAGCCACTACACCACAGGTACTAGGATGAGTCTATCATAATCCATGTATGCATTATTGGCCTTTGTGAAGTGGGATAACCATTGCTGTGTGCCAATCAGTGGGCACAAAGCCTGAGGTGAGGCTATGATTGAACATGGTACTTAGGTGGGGTGCCAGTTCATTCTGTAGTTCATGTAGAATGCAGCCTGGGATGTTGTCAGGTCCCATGGATGCTGTGTTCTTGGCTTTGGAGAGTATGTTTTTTAGCTGTGCAGCTGTGATTAAAGGAACTTTGCATTCTTCCGGTTTAAAGATGGGCCCTTTAGGGGATGAGGGGGGGTGGGGGTAAAGTTAGCACTGAACCTGTCTGCCAGGATTTTGGCAATATCAGTTGGTTCTGTATATTTAGTGCCATTGTGCTGTAACTCTGAGCAGATATGAGTGTTGCCATTGAGATTCTTGACATAGCTATAGAATGCTTTGTGGTTGTCTTTAGAATCAGTGGCGATTTTGTTTTCGTAACTAGCTTTGGAGGATTTTATGAGGGATCTCAGCTTCTTACTGAGGCTGAGCAGGGAGTTCCTCCAATCATGGGAATTTACTGTTTTTTGCAACAGTTTCTTTCTTCTGCTGTAGAGTTTATTTATGGCAGAAGACCACCAGATTGGCTTCCTTTTTTGGAGGATAGCATCTTGGTTCTGTTAGGAATTGCACAATCCATGCACTTGTGTAAGTGCTTATAAAGTGCATTTGTGTAGGATTCAGCAGTCATACCTCTATTGTCCGTTAGCATGGGTGTTGTGAAGTTTGCCACTTCTGTCTTAAAAAGTGTGAAGTTGGCTTTGGAGAAATTTTTTATGGTAGTTTCCCTAATGGGGGTGGGGGTGGGATGTGGATGTCTAGGGTGATTAGCTTGAGGTCGGATCTGACCAACAAGGAATTGACTTCTGGTGTGGAACACCAGCTGCCCATGTTAGTAATGACCAGGTCTAGGATATTGCTGCCCCTGGTGGGGGTGCGGATAAGTTGATCTAAGGCATTAGAATTTATGAATTCCAGAAAACGTTGAGCACAAGAGTTGGTACATTAGTAGTTTTCCCAGTTAATGGTGGGGTAGTTGAAATTGCCCATCATTAGGGTGTTAGGTTGTACCCTAATATTTTCCAGTGTATCAAGAAATGAGGAGTGGGAATCCTGGGGCATGGTGGGGGATCTGTAGCAAGCTACCATTTGGATTGCGGTCTTGCCCAGAGTTAGTTGCACTTGGATAATCTCGAATGCATTATGCTGAGCAACTAGCCTGGAGGTGTGGCTATCCTTAATGAATATGGACATGCTTCCGCCTTTAGTGTTTCGGTCCAGGTTAGGTGGCCGAAAGGTGTGGTATGAATTATAACCTGGTAATGCAGGGGTGCTCTCTGAAGCCTTGAACCAGGTCTCTGTCACTGCACAGATGTCGATGTTCTCCATTCTCCATTTTAAGGAGTGCCTCGAGTGAGTACATTTTGAGGTTTGGACTTCTAGCATTAAGTAGCATTACCCTCAGATTTTGCTTGCTTGTACCTGTTACAGTGAATTTGTCATTTGAACCTTGCCTAAAAAGGCACTATAGAGGTGGCAAGAGCCTTAGCCAGTATCCGTAATCCCAAGGGCGACAGGTGCAGGCCATCTCTGGCAAAGCATTGTGGTTTGTCGATCATGTCATCCCAGGCAGATAGATACTGGATCCCCTTAGAATGACACCAGAAGCTTAGCCAATTGTTGAAGTCAATAATTTTGTCCTTGTACTGTGGTATCATTTTGGGTGATGGCAAGATGCTACTCAGGGCTAGGGTCATACCTGCCTGGGCTACAAGTTCGGACAGCTCCTCCATGTCTCTTTTCATGTAGTCCAGGGAGGTACATCTCAGGTTATTCACACCAACATGGACAATGATCGAGTCATATTTGTACGTGTTTTGGAGTGACCTGAGTGTGTACATTATGTGGTGGATCCTAGCACCCGACAGGCAGCTGACAGTAACTTTCTCCTTGTTTAGCCTGGTAAGTGGAAAATCAGTGTGCCCGACTATAGAGTCACCTATGACTAGAGTGTTGGGTACGTTGTTATGCCTTATGGGCTGTGGTTAAGTGGCACACTGAGTTTGTGAGCTTTGTGTCATTTGGGTTCTGTTGGGGGGGTGGGGGTTGCTTGAACTTCTGCTTTGGAGGTCCCTGTTGCTTGGGCAGATTTTTATTGAGAGCCTGCATGAATATAGGTGTGTGTTTTGGTGGCGTAGGTTTTGAGGGACTATGTGATGAGTGTGGTGTGGTGCAAGTGTTTACCGTCCCATTCGATCTTCCAGGATTTCCATTGTTGAATGTTATTGCAGATTTTGTCAATGTCTGCAAACATGGTGTGATATCATTTTAGAGCAGCAGGAGTGATGGTGGCAGAGCTACCTTAATGCCATGGTCCTACCTGGTCTCAATGACATTATATCTATTATGAGTTTACTGAAAATGAAAGCATATGAAAAATAATTGTGTCAGCACAACCTGTGGTCAAAGTGTCTTTTAATTCTATTATTTATCAGTCAAACGAATTAGGATGCTTATCTCATATGGCCATCATAACTTAAGGCAAGGTCACCACATGATCAGATTACCTTTGTTTGTTACTTGTCGACTTATATATTACTATGTTTCTTTTAAATTCAAACTTCTTGGATAATCATGTGACTTGCAGGGAGTATAAATTGTTCACATGACTTTTTAACTGCTATCTGATGAAGTCTAATGCTATTAGATGAAAATGCTAATCTTTTATTTGTGGATTATTAAACTGTTTATTCTTTGGAAGGCTCATCGCCTAGTGTTTTTTCTTTTCTGAGTTTGAGTCGTTAGTGGAGTTTCAGCTCTCTTATTAAAACAAGCAGGAAACTAAGAGGATTGATTAAATCCAGCAAAGACAATTACAAGATCAGGATAGCCCTAAAGACAACCAGAAGGCCTTCTACAGCTATGTCCAAAACCTCAAAGTCAGCACACATTAGTGTGCCAGACTGTTGGTCAGTGGTGCCATCTTCAACGAGAAGAGCGACACAGTGAATTTACTGGCTGGCAAACTCAGCTCAAAATTCACCCTCACTCCACCCTACCTCCCCCCATGAAATATCTACCTAGCATAACCCACCAACTATTAATAGGGAGCAGATCATGGCAGCACTCGCTAAGGCCAAAAACACAGCCTAAGTGAGCCCTGACAATATCCCAGGATGCCTCCTAAAAGATTAAAATGTGACCTATCAGGACCACTTGAGTCACTTTTCAACTATAGCCTCAAAACAGTCTTTTTACCATGAGAATGGAGGACTGCAATGGTCATCCTACTTCACAAGGGTGGACCACCAACTGACCCTAGTAACTACAGGCCTCTTAGTCTGACTAGTCTAATATGCAAAGCTATGGAATGAACTGTCATGGAAATGCTCAACAAAAACATAGGCAACCTTCAAACATTGAACCCAACCCAGTTTAGCTTTATCTAAGGAAGGTCATGCCTACCATACCTGGTGGGCACACCATGAGCCATGAACACCATCAACCATGGTAATGTACTTAGCCCACTAAGCCACAACAGCCACCAGGAAATTATTAACGCATTCAAACAGCTACTCCAGCCATATATTTACCTGTCATTCCTGTGGGGAGAACATCTGTTAACAATACATAACTGTTTCCATAAATATTTAGTTGTCTCTGGATTCAAACCCCAGTCTGTGTGTGACAAAATGTACATAGCACCTGGCATTTATCATACTGAGCTACTGGACCACCTACCTGGACCTGGCTAAGGCATTTGATATAATACCCACTCAGGTACAGTTGGCAAACTGACTGAACTGAACATCAACCTCTACATAACTCACTAAATTGTCAGCTGCCTCACAGACAGGACCCAGGAAGTCAGAATTAGTGATACCACCTCCACTAAGAGACCAGTCACCAGTGGTGTACCTCAGGAACCCATACTGGGACTATTCCTATTTGGTGCCTACTTCTCATAGGTAAATGCTAATGTCAGGGTCATTTGGCTGACCAAGTTCACAGATGATTGCACATTTGGAGTTATCATAGATTACCCCATGACACAAACATCTTACAAGAGGGTCTAGCACTGACAAATGACTGGTGCCAAAGTCATGGACTAAAACTATATGCCAAGAAATGCATTATAGTGCCTTTTGGGAATACTGCTACTAAGGCTAATTACTCCATCAATACAACAACCCTAAGAGCTGACCCAGTAGTAAGTAATCTGGCATTTGACCAACATGTGGCCAAAGTAGTAAGAAAATCATTATATGTCATCCAACTTATAAGTAAGGGCATGGCATCCAGATCCAAGGAAGTCATAATGTCACTTTATTCAGCCCTTATCAGACCCAAAATTAAGTATAATGCCTCCTTTGTCATGTACCTAACCAGACATATGCAACAGTTGGAACACCCTCAAAGGTTCCTTATCAGGATAATCGAGGGCATAAATGAATTGTCCTACATGGATTGCCTTAAAGCCCTTTCTCTGTACTGCGTTTCCTATTGGCTACTGAAAGGCAATCTATGCCTGGTATACAAGGCCTGCTCAGGTCCAGCTCTGATCGGCATTTTGTACAACTGCAGAATGAACAGCATCAGAACCACTAGATCCAAGGATTACATTTTGTTTGTGGCATAAATAAGACATGTTGGGAGACAGACCTGTGCCTCAGAGGATCTCCATGATCTGGAACAGGCTCCTCATCCATGTCAAGCAGAATCCATCCCTAACCCTATTTAAGCATAACCTTGACTAATGGACGGAAATCGGAATTTCACCCTAGGTCTAACCGCCATGTGTCTGATAGACAGAAGCAGACAGTAAAATGCCCAGCTAACATGACCCGCACATAATCTCTGGAAACTTCCTAACATACTCCCTCCTAATAAATGCCCATGATACATAGGGACACAACTGGGTTGGATTGCATGGCTAGGCTTATAAAGACCCTGATGGTACTCCATTTTATTATATGTTGTATTACACCATGTATAAGTTTGATTAGCCATTGTAAACTACACTGTATTTAGTAAGTTTATAACTTTGTGCTTTGCACCTGGACAGTGACTGAAATCTGTCTTGTGGGATCAGCACATTACCCTGGTTAAAATTCAAATAGTAAATAACAGCCAAATGCTTTGTTTGTTGTAAGTGTATTTTTGTAGCCTTTATAATACTGTCCTTGTATATTCCACTGACTTATTATGATCATATGTTTCTATGTTAATATTACCCATAGTCCTTTAGTCCTACTGGACCTCTTTTGACTAGTAAAAGAGTCTTAATTTGGGTCATATTGGGCTACTTCTTTATCAGATGTTTGACACGATTTTACTTATTGATTTATTTGCTTATTTTCATTTTGTTAACACAGTAAGTATAATTAGTCAACAGACCCTTTTCACCTATGACCCTGGGCATTGTGATATCAATGCCTACAAAGTATACAAGTCAATAATCATACACAGAAAATAATGAAGTCCATTATACAGTATCTGTACAAAGTTGGCAGTGCAAATCATATAATACAAGAAATACTAATGAACCATTATACAGTGCTTGTGGCATTTAGGCAATACCAATTGCATAACTTATAAGACATGTTAAAATATACTGATACATGTTTATACCATATTTACATATTTACATATATGTTAATGAGTTCATAGGTGTATGCTAGGCTAACGACCACTGGAGCCTTTATAAGGCTATCCATGCATCCTAACTGTATACTGCAAGTTTTGTGCCTTAAAGGTTTTTTTAAGGGGTCCATGTGAGTTATTTCAAGGGGTATATGGGCTATGGCATGCACAGTTAAATAATATGACAGAGGATTTTTCTAAAAGAGTATATAAAGCCCCCCACCTAATTTCCTTTAAAAGAAGAAAATACAAGAAAATGTATATATTTTAAATGAAAATAGGTGGGGGACTTCACCCCCCACACCCCCCTACCTTTATATATCAACTCCAGGGTCGCACAACTTTGAGGAGGGGGACAAATCCCTGTTAATTGCCATGAATACTGGTTTTCGATCAAATGTGCTGTTGATCAAATGAGTTTCGATCAAATGTGCTGTCAATCAAAAGTAGTAGATCCATATATATATATATATATATATATATATATATATATATATATATATATCTGTAATGTATTACAGACTACATGGATTTTTTTCTTGTGTCATCAGTTAAGTTTTCAGTCGTTAGATAGGGTTCCCTACTGAAATATCAGCGTACATAACGCTGAGTGTCAATATGCCTAAAAAACAGGAAAATGCAGGAGAAGCGCAAATATCAAACACCACTCTTCTCTGTTAAACGTTTACCTTGGAGAAAAGGTAATATTGCTTGTCTGTTGTATTTAATACAGAGTTACACATTAGTGATGTAAATTATACTAATTTCAAATTCTGCTTGAGTCTGGAAACAAAGAATTTAAAGTAGAATCAAAATTAACTTTTGCATGGGAGCTAAACATTGCCATACAAAAGGCTCTGCTCTACGGACCTCTTACTTAATATAATCAAATCTGAAGTTGCTTTGCCTCAAGGAAAGCAGAATTTTCCCCTTTTTGGCCTAAGTCAGTGATGATGGATTTTCACACACAGTGACAGCCACATCACTAATAGTCAAGCTTTATATTTCCTTTATTGTGATATACCCATAATCATCAGATTTCTAACAAGATGAACAATGCTTGAGAAAGATATTGAAAAAGATATTTTCAAGTTTTAATGGGTGGGATTTATAGTTGTCTTATTTAAATTCTTCCTGTGTCTTCCTGTTAAATTTGTTTAGTCTTTGTGGACTGCTGGTTTTGCATTACATTACAGAATGATCATACTTTCCACAAGATACACCATATTTTATTTACGCAGAGCAGTCTGATTTCTGAAGATACCCTTTTTTCATAGTTCTGGAACATTTGGTGGTTGCATTGTCATCATCATCATCATCATCATTATCTGCTACTGTTCTAATTTGTACGTGGTGTTGGGGTGTCACATGAACACTGGTCAATGTGACTAAATCACCAAGAGCACTGATTTACACCACTGAGTGGCTAGACTTAATTTCTCTAATGCTCTTGATTATGTGGTACTGGCATCCATTTAGTGGGTTAAATATTGTGTGGTAGATATATATATATATATATATATATATATATATATATATATATATATATATATATATATATATTTTTTTTTTTTTTTTTAATGCCTTTGGCTTCTTTTGTAAATATTTCTAATGATCTACTATATACAAACCACCTATAAGGAGAAAATCAGATTCATTTAAAGCTGTCCCCAAGTTTTTTGATGAACATCTTGTGTATTACTTGTTTTTGTTTTTATTATTAAATGACTCTAAAGCTGGATTTTTATAAGCATTCTGAGTACTCTCTTGTATGTCATAGTTTCTGCTCATTTTTGTACAGCATTCCTAAATATAATTCAAAATATATGCTCACTTTTCTGTTTGCATCTTGGTATTTGTCTTTTTCACTGGCAAAGCCGTAATAAAATCAGTTTAATACAGAGTTGCTATTTTAGTTTTCTGATATTTACTTCCATTTTTGCCTGTTGGTCCTAGTGTGCACTGATCATAGGAGGTTACTAGGTTAACGTCTCTAGAGCCTTTTTAAACCTATTCATTCATGCATCAATTTTCACAATTATTAATGCCCAAGGACTAGAATGGCTTTGGTATATGCCTGTGCCTTAGGGCATCTACAAGCTGCCCTGTACATAAGGGACAAAGACAACAAGCCAGAGGTGAATTTGCAATTTCTCATCCATTAGTCCAAACTGCATTTGAATAGGCTTAGGGAAGAGCTCTGCTTCACATGAATGGGGATACAGTTCCAGAGACGGTGCAATCTCTTGAGACACATACCTGTCCTTCCAGGTACACCTGCCTGTTTATGTGACAGACAAGGTTTAGATTCTTCAATTGGACAATTCTAGTGCTGTTTGTTTTGTGAATATGTAGCAGCTCCATCTGGGCTGGATCAGAGAATGCCTTGTGGTTAAGGCATGTGTTGCCCCTCAGTAGTCTGTAGGAGGCCAAGTACAGGGACAGGGCTTTGAAATGTTCCACAATGGACATGTTATTGACACTGTGTTCTTGTAGTGAGACACCTCATTGGTCACTCCCACTGCTACAAATACCTGGTAAGGTGCATGCTGAAAGGTGCATTATACTCGATTATTGGTCTAATGAGGGCTGAGTATAGGGGGATTATAATTTCCTTAGATATGGACGGTGATCAAAGTTCAAGTTACTGTCAACCTCAGTTCCCAAGTCCCTTACCAATGGATCTGCTCTTGGGTGAATGTTATCAATGCTGTAATTCGCAGGGGTGTCATCTTCCCAAAGGGTATAATTATACATTTTTTTGCATTGCGTTTTAGGTCATGGTTCTGGCACCAGTTATTTGTCTGTGTCAGACCCTCCTGGAGGATATCTACTCTTCCTCCCAATTTTAACTCCATTTCCTAATCTCCCCCCAACTGCAAAATCTCTTTCCTTTCTCTAAGTCTTTTGCCCATATTTAAAATGCTTAGCATCTTTACCATTGATTATCACTATTGATTGTACTTTACTAGATGTTCAGTATCCTATGATTGTTGTTTAACATTCACAGTGTGATTTTCTGATCTGACTTTATTTATTCTGTATGTCAATTCTACTATTTTTACTACACTTCATGTGATAATATTATGTGGTTTATTAATTGAACTACATATGTTGGAGCTTTTCTCCCTGGTCCTTAGCTGAAAACAGGATTCATACCCAGTCGGACTTTCCCAATAAACAAATGCCAAATAAAATAAATTAATTAATTAATTAATTACATAAAAATAAAATCTACATCTTTGTGGTATTTACTGATTGCATTCAGCATGAAGTCATCAGCAAATCTGATCAGCCAAAGGACCTCTACATTTATTTTGACCCCAAAGCAGTATATTCCAGACAGGACAGGTCCCAGTACCAAGTCTTGTGGGACACCACTAGCAACAGGCCTCTTGGTGTAGGAAGATTCCCCCACCTTATCTTCATATGCCCTATCCATGAGCCTTTTGGCTATCCATTGGGTGACAAAGGGATTTATGTCTAAATTTGTGAGCTTGTCTATAATAACCAAGTGAACTATTGTGTCAAATGTCTTTGCTAGGAAGAGGTAGATGGTTTGCACCATTTTGTTGTCATACAAGGCTATAGTTACCTCAAAAAATTCCACCTGGTATAGTAGGCATGATTTGCTCTTGATGAAACCAAACTTTGATGGGTCTAGTGTTTGAAGATTTCCTATGTCTTTGTTTATCAAGTCCACAATAATTCTTTCCATAGCCTTGCACATAAGACTAGTTAATGGTTCCACAGTTACCTGGGTCTGCTGATGATCCCACATTGTGTAGAGGAATGACAATCACAGTCCACCATTCCTTAGGGCTGAAGCCTGTCTGGAGGCTGTGGTTGAACAGATATTCTAGTGAGCTTTGCATGTCATGTTTCAAGCTATTTAGGAGGAATCCTGGAATATTATCAGGACCCATTAATGCAGTGTTTTTGGCTTTGGAGAGTGCAGTGAGGACTTGATGTTTAGTGACAGTTGAGGGAGAAATGGGAGAGGGATTTCCGGGGGGGGGGGGGTAACTGGAGATGATGAGGGGAGGTAAAGTTGGAGCTACATTTATCAGTTGCACTCTCTGGCTTGGTATAGGGAGTTCTATTTACTATTAGTTCAACACACTGTTGGGTGTTCCAGTTAAGGATGTATATATAACTAAAAATGCTTTATACTTATACTTAGCCTTGGAAGTTATTTTTGCCTCAAAGTTGACTTTGGTGGACTTCATTAGTGTCCTGAGCTGCTTATTGAGAATGATGAGGGAGGTTTTTTGTTTTTTTTGCCTGTTAGGCATAGCCCTTCCTATTTTGGATTTTCTTTCTTTTTACGATAACCTATTTGTACTGGGGAGGTCCAGCAAGGGTGCTTGTTTTTGGAGTTGTCCTAAGTAAATTTCAGTTTGGTATTGCTTTTTCTATACAATTATTTACATGCTTGTACAAGGTCTCCATAAACACTTCCGCATAGGCCACAGTGTTCTCTGAATTTGGGGGATGGCTTGGAATTTAGCTAGGCCATTGCTTAGTAGATGGTAGTTCTTCATCATCATCATCATCAAGCCCCTTCTTCCCATTTTCTACATGGGGTCAGGGTGTCATGTCAACTGTCGCCATCTCTCTCTTTTCAATGCCACTCTCCTGTCTTCTTCAACATTTATACCTGACTGTTGTGGGTCTTCTCTCATGCAGTCCATCCACCACTTTGCTGAACACCCTTGTTTTTTGCTTTCTTTCTGTCTGTGTCCCACATCTTCTTCACCAGATTGTCTTCTGCTTTTCTAAACATTTGTCCAAACCATCATAATCTGTTCTGTTTGACCTTTTCTGCAATTGGAGCTACTTTGGCTTCTGCTGTTATGGCCTCATTACTTCATTTGTCCCACATTCTGCATCCTACCACCTGTGTCAGACTCTTCATCACCTCTAGCTTCTTGAACTGCTCTGCTTTGAATGCCCAGGTTTCTGTACCACACAGTAGTACAAGTAGCAACACTGCTTTGTACTCCTTTCATTTTGGTTGCTTTAGCAATATTTTGTCACATAGCAGTCTGTACCAGTTGGCTGCAGCCCCCCCCCCCCCGATTCTATCTTTGACATCTTCATTTAGACTAAAGCAACAAAAAGCAAAAACAAACTGTGAAAAAGGCTTTGTGAACTCAAGGTGGAACCACTCAAAGTTACTATAGATACCAGAAATATTAAACATCCTCATTCAGACTTCCCTTCTCCACAACCACCCCACCCAGATACTTGAAGCTTTTAACCTGTTCCACTATTTCCCTTCTATCTCAGTTTTCATCTTCTTCTGATTTCCCCCATTTGCTGCCATTACCACTGTGTTATCTGCATTCAGTATCATCCCATGTGCCTTCAGTTTTGCATTCCATTCCCCCTTATCCTGTACTGAAGTTCCTGCTCAGCATCTGCCTGCAATGCAACATCATCTGCATACAACAACGTTCATGATCTGTCCCCTCTGACCTGTTTGTTAATGTAATCTATCACCACTATGAATAGCAGACGGCTCAGAGCTGAACTTTGATGCACACCCACTCCCATTGAGAACCCCTCTGTAGGACCAAACACTGTTCACACTTGAGTCACTAGGTCCTTGTACATAGCCTCCACTAATTCTACCAATGTTTCTGGGACTTTGAACCACCACAAGACTACCCAAATTAGGTTTCTTGGGACCTTTCTCCAAGTTTAGGTTTGCCCAGTTGGACTCGTTCCACATTTCTAGTTTCTTCTCAAGTATCTGCCTCATTGCAAACATCAGGTCACTTGTGCTGCATTCTGATCAGAATCTGAACTGCTCAGTCACCTCCCATCTTACTTTCTACTACTCTGCATATTCATTTAACGATGACCCTCTTCAGAACTTTCATGCAACGTGACAGCAGTTTGATGCCTCTGCACTGCCCACAGTTGTGGATGCCCCTCTTTGTACTTGTACACTGGCACTAGTATGCTTATTCTCCAGTCATCTGGGATACCCCTTTCTCTCCATACTGCTATGCATACCCTCAGAAGCCATTTCTCCCCTATCTCATCCAGCATCTTTATAATATCTGCTGTGACCTCATCTAAGCCTGCTGCTTTATCATATCTGCTGTGACCTCATCTCAGCCTGCTGTTTTATCATATCTGCTGTGACCTCATCTGAGCCTGCTGCTTTATCATATCTGCTGTAACCTCATCTGAGCCTGCTGCTTTATCATATCTGCTGTGGCCTCATCTGAGCCTGCTGCTTTATCATATCTGCTGTGACCTTATCTGAGCCTGCTGCTATCCCTGACTTCTTTTTCCTTAGTGCTGTTCTTCTAGGGTGGGCTCCTCCTTTTCTCTCACTGTAGCCTGTGTCTGGGGCAGTACAACTTCTGTGGAGTTTTCTTCATTTGAAGTGGCTGGAAGTAGACATTCCATCTACCTTTGACATCCTGTGGACTGGTGAGTTTGAGATGGAAATATTCAACATGATTTTTTTTTTGTGGTGGGAAAACATGCTAACTCCAGACAGGCATTGGCTTTTAGTCAGGATCAAACCTTGTACCTGGTGTATGAAAGACAAAGACCTTACCCATTATGCAAGCTGATCTTACTTTTAGGAGGTAGTTAGCCTTGGAAAGGTTCTTAAAGGTTTTGAGGTTTGCTAGGAGTGTGGGCTGTATATTTATTTCAAGGGTGATTGCTTTGTGATCTGATCCGACAAGTGAGGACATTACACTGTGAAAGGGGCGGTTCAACATTCCCTCATATTTTTAAGTATTGGATTCAGGATATGTAGCTTTTCCAGCCTGTTTGCATTGACAAATCCAAGAGTCTTTGAGCCTGCATATTAGTGGTTGTATATGTATCCCAGTTTATGGTAGGATAGCTGAAATCACCCATGAATATGGTTTTGGGATGAATTGTGAGTGACTTCAGTACATTCAAGTACATGGTATGGTTATCCTGGGTGCTGGGTCATAGATGGGGGACCTATAGATATCAAAAATATGGTATGGGACTTTACTTAAGGTTAGTTGAGCATATAGCTCAAGCATGTCATATTGTATGACCAATCCTGAGGTGTGCTCTACTGTTCATGTGGATTGATATGCCTCCACCTCTTGTCCTTCTTTTGTGGTAGCTGCTCTAAATGTGTGGAAGTCGTTCTAGCCTTGTACTGTCAGGGTGTCTTCTGCAGCTTTAAACCATGCCTCAGTAACTGCACAGATGTCAGTACTCCAGTGTGAGGAGTGCTTCCAGGGAGTGGAGCTTTTTGCCGGAACTCCTAGCATTGAGCAGTATCACCTTTAGTTTTTTTGAGTAGAGATTGATATCTGTGTCAAACTATGGCAATTCTGGCTCTTCTGTCATTAAATATTTTCAGTCTACACTCTTTATACTCTACTTGGACAATACTTTGTTTTGTATTCTTTTAATGAATTTAAGCAAAGCTGTGTGTCTCCCTGATAGTATTTAAGACACTTTACTGCCACTCTGTGTAACAAATTATTCATGACTGGCAATTGACTTGATATTTTGTTACAGTTTCTGTTTAGATTTAGAACTTCAGGGTTGGCAGTCTGTATTATTGAATCTTAATTACACTAAAACAACTCTTTTCAGAAACCATGACTTATCATTTTAAGACCTTGTTGCTGTAGATTATTGCAGAGAATACTAATACAAAATAATTGGCTGATAAAAAATAACGAAATACAAGCTAGACAGAGATTCTCCCTGTTGTGCAAAAATACTTTTAATGATTATGTATATTGTAGTTACAACGTTATTTACTGCTGACATTGACATACACTTATTTTGGTTGTTTATTGTATTTAAGGTGTTTTTCTCGTGTTAATGTCATGCTGTTATTGGTGTCTTTTTGTCATCTCTGCTAATGTCATGTCTCACCCACTGACACTATGAATGTTTTAAAATGAGTTACCATTTCACTGAGATTGAAGAGTCAGGAGTTTGGGAGACTGATAGGAGCAAAACCTTCAAACAGTAATTAATATCTTATTAAATAAAAAAGTATGATCTATTGTGAAATAAAAAGACATCAGTCAGGTTTAACAAAAATAACAAGACCAGCACAGACCACACTTTTTATTTGCTGTTGCTCAGATTCTGTCAGAACCCAGAAACCTATTATTTATTTTGAAACTATTGCTATGGAAAAAAAAAAAGTTCCCTTAAAGTCTATAAAACCACAAATCCTCCAATTACTGCTTAACCAACTGGAGCACCACACCAGTTAAAGATGCCTGAGAAGACTCACGCGTATCAGTGAGAAAGTTCATTACTGTTAACTATGATAGTTTGCCATGGCCTATTAGTGGATCATGTTCAGACTAATCAGATGTCACCTGAAACAGATTGGCCCTTGCCGGTTTTACTTAGGTAGGAATACTTTGAATTATGCAATGACCCCCATTAATATTCCAAAACGTGCATGCTGATTGGCCAGCATGCCCATTGTTGTAAATCCCACAATATACCAATGGAAAAAGGTCCAGTCACCAGGACTTTTTTCCGTTGGTTTAAAGTGTCAAATCCTTTTTTTTTTTTAATTAATTAAAAAAAAAGAAAGAAAAAGAAAAAAAACGGAGCAATGGAGACTTTCTTTTCTCCATTGCTTATGTTTCAAAGCATTGATGTACTGGGTATATGTGGAAACATAAGTCCCATATGCATGCACAGTACATCAACACAAGGAAGCAGTATACCACCACCGGCGGAAGAACAGTAATGCGCCGTTATACAATGACATTATTTAAGAAAAGTAAGTTTTTTTCCTTAAATAATGTCATTGTATAATAGCAATAACCAACCCTGTGGTTGTGGTATATTGAAATTTACCCACAGTTGGTTTTATTTAATCACTTGGGCTTTGTCCTCGTGATTAAACCACACCAACCATGGGTAAATCTTCAATATACCACACCACATTGTCAGTTATTGCTTAAATAATTACCAGTCAAACTGTGAGGAGATAATTCACATAAGCACATACATATTTATTTATTTATTAACATCTGATTACTGGGAAAGTCTGCCTGAGTAGAAGCCCATGTTCAGTAAAGGCCCAGGGAGAAGCCCATTTTCAGTGAAGTCCTGGTGATAAAAGCTCCAAATTATTACAAACCATTTTAAGAACAATAATTTTGCAATCTTCAAAAATAAAACAAAAAAACATCTGCAGTTTAAATAATTATAACAAATTAATCATAACAAAAACATTGGTTAAGAATCAATACAAGGTGCATGACAATCATTTAATATTTATAGAAATTTTAGACAGTTTGTTGAGAAACTAAGGGAAGTTAGTCTAACACAAACAGGAATTGCAATAAGAAGTGAAGGAAAAACAGGCTTATGGTATTTTAGTGAGAAAGTCAGGGAAGAGAATTAGATAACAGTAAGGAGGTAAGTGAAGAAGGAGAGTAAGGGGGTATAAGGAATGAAAAGGTACTTGTTCACATTTAGGGGTATAGTTTTATCCTGGTTTTGATCAAGAACAGAGACAAATTTTAGCTAGGAAGTCTTTCAGGCTGGTTTGGAAAGATGGGAGGTAGGGTATTGACCTGATGGATACAGGTAAGGAGTTCCAGGTTAAGCAATTTTGTAGGACTACAGACAGTGCCCAGCTGATTTGATAAGTTTGTAGACAGACCGGAGGTTTTGGTCACTGGATTACAATGACCAGCTGGAAACTTAGCTGTGCTGAATTTTTTTTAATGCCAGATGAGTTGGATACTGAATAATTTTATAGGTGGTGAGAAGTTGTGTATATGTTAATTGAGGTGGGAGTTGTAACCAATTTAGATTTTTCAGTGTTATGTGCTGCAAATTTAGCAACTTTGTTAAAGTTTTAATTTTTGTAAAGCCTGGAGTTTAGTAAGGATGGAAGCACCATAAAGAAGTGTGGGGAAGAGATAAGTAGTGGCAAGTGTAGTTTTAGCTGCACCAATGAGAACATGTTTGGCTCTATTAAGCATCCCTAATTATTGATGAGTTTTTCTTATGCAATTTTGTATATGCAGGTCAAATGTAAGCTTATCGTCCACTATCACCCCTAATAATTTGCTATGAGAAGTGACTTCAGTGGCTGTATTATCAAGAGAGAGGACTTTAAATATTGTTTTTCATTAGAGAAGGATTTGGGGGGAAAAGTAATAGTTTGGTCTTTTTGGGTTGAGCATGAGTTGTGAATTATGAAGTCATTTTTCAATGGCTGTTAAAGGTTCCCAAGTAATTTTTTGGAGGAGTACCACGTTGTCAGATGTGCAAATAAGAGTGAAATCATCTGTGTATTGTATTAGCGTGGCCTGTTGTGTGGATGCTCATGTATTGTATTAGGGTGGCCTGTTGTGTGGATGCTCATGTATTGTATTAGGGTGGCCTGTTGTGTGGATGCTCATGTATTGTATTAGCGTGGCCTGTTGTGTGGATGCTCATGTATTGTATTAGCGTGGCCTGTTGTGTGGATGCTCATGTATTGTATTAGGGTGGCCTGTTGTGTGGATGCTCATGTATTGTATTAGGGTGGCCTGTTGTGTGGATGCTCATGTATTGTATTAGGGTGGCCTGTTGTGTGGATGCTCATGTATTGTATTAGGGTGGCCTGTTGTGTGGATGCTCATGTATTGTATTAGGGTGGCCTGTTGTGTGGATGCTCATGTATTGTATTAGGGTGGCCTGTTGTGTGGATGCTCATGTATTGTATTAGGGTGGCCTGTTGTGTGGATGCTCAGAGAGTGTTGGTGAAAATGTTAAAGAGGAGGGGGCCAAGCATAGAGCCTTGTGGTACACTGGTGGTGACTGCAAGGTAAGCAGAGAGAGAGAAAGAATGTAGAGCGCCATTTTACTGACTGATACCTGTTAGCCAGGTAGCCTCTAAACCACAGAAGGGTTGCTGAGATAGGCCTAGTAAGGACATTTGAAGTAGACATTTGCTGTGAAAACCTGTATTGAAAGCTTTAAACAAGTCCAGAAACAAGGAAGAGACCAGCTTGCCATTATCTGTAGCGTTATTGACAGGATCTGTATACATTAGAAGGGCAGTGCTAGTACTATGGGAAGGATGGCAGCCATGTTGTGTAGGGGATAGGAGTGCTTCCTGAAGGAGATGGGGTACTAATTGTTTCTGAATACATTTTAAAGCATTTTGGTGAGGGGAGATAAGATTGCAATAGGTCTAAAGTTATTAGTCTGTTGAATTTCCTGCTTTGTGCAGACGGATAATGTGTGACGTTTTTCCAGACAGAGGGAATGTGGGATTCCTGGATTAACCTGTTTATAGGGATTGAGACAGGATAGGCAGTGCTATTGGCTGCTGTTTTTAGGTACTCACTTGGAACGGCATCAGCTGAAGAAGAGCACAGTTTAAATTTGTTTAAGAGTAGTTTTATACAGGATGTGGGCACAGGTTTGAAGATGAAAGTGGATGTGGTGATATGTGGCTGTTGGGCAGGGTTGGGATTAGATGATGAGGAATCCTTGGTTAGAGATGTTATACTATATATAAAATAAGAGTTGAACTGTATTACAGTTTCAAGTGGTGAGTTATCGGGAGAGGGGATTGGGTTGAATTTTTGGCCTGGATTTAAAATTTCTTTAAAGGGTGTCCAAAATGCTTTAGGGTTGTGTTTAGTATTGTTTCCGAAAGTTATTATAGTGTAGTTTTTTTGTCTTCATTTTTTGCTCTTTGGCATGATCTCAAATCGAGATGTTTTCTATTGTTGCCATTCTTTTTCACTTTTTTGGGATAGTCACATTGTATTATTTGTTTTTAGTCTCTTCCTTCTAGGAGGTGCAAAGCTATTTAGGATATTTAGAAAGGTTTTACTGAATTAATTTACATCATCATCTAAAAGGGGTATTTTAGGATGTTGCAGTTAATAGATAACAGTGTAGTAATAAATGTTTCTGGGTTAAACGTGGAAATGTTATGTGTTGTTTTATAAATATGCTGTTTAACTGGTTGTATGCGATTCTGGTTGTATAGATTGGGAGGTGATCACTGAAAGAGTCTGACATTGTACCTGTCGGGGTGTATATTTACTAGGGTCCGCTACTAGGGTCCAGTCTAATAGAGAATTTGATGTTTTGCAATAAGGTGTGGGGCTATTAATTAGTTGTGTGAAACCATATAAGTTCATGCTAGGTGCAGAGTTTATGTCCAACCAATTAAAATTCACATCAGTTGGTAGTATTTTTTCTTGTGGAAAAGTTATGGATATGCAATGTAGGATATTTTCCAGTATAGCTGTATTGTCGGCAGAAGGGATATAAAGGACAGTAGTACATATTTGTTTATAATTGCTCATTTTGAGGAAACCAATATGAAGCTCTGCTGAACTGACTTTTGGCATTGGTTTCCTGCAAAGTAAAATGTATTGAAAAATATTAAAGCAATACTACAACCTTTCCTCTTTATACAGTCATTACGAATTATATTATAACCAGGAGGTATAACTTCAGAGTCATTTATGCAGAGTTTAAGCCAAGTTTCAGTAACAGCAAAAACGTCAGAATTATGTTGGATAATCCATGTATATAGTTCAGCAGTTTTTATTTCTTATGCTTCTAACATTTATTGCAGCAAAAATTAGATCACCAAAGTTGGGTATTGGCTGTTGTTTGGTTAGAGAAGAGTGTGGGAGAGACGTATCTTTGTGTTCATTGTGATAGGTGGGGCCAGGATTAAGGTGTGTTTCTCCTTCTAGAAGAATTGTAATATATTGGGGAATTATGCAGACTTGATTTTGAAGAGCATTCTTGCAGTTAATTTTGTTTTCCTTTGAGCTGAAGTGCAACTAAGTTGCCTATTTGGAATAAAGGTGAGGGGCAATATTAAATAGGTTTGGTTCAACATGTGAAGAGTGTAAAGAGGAGGTAGAGATAGGTGGTTGGGACAGAGCTGGACAGATACTGTTGTATATTACTGAGTCATGGTAGGATGACAGATGGCACAATAGAAGGAGGTGAATAGAGGATAAGCTGAAGAGAAGCATAATTAAGTACCGGAGTCTGTATTTTATAGATGTCAGGAACTGAGGAAGTACTAATGAAGGAGGAAACAAGAAGACGCAGGACTGTAGGAGAGTCAGTGAAGGTGGATTCTGAAAGGTGGCAGATGATAGGTAAGGAGAGAATTATTTTCTATAAAAGAAGAGAGTTGGGCTGTCCTGGTATCTTCTCTGAAATGTAAGTAATATTAAATGTTGCCATTAAAAAGAATGGTACTGCGCAGTAAGCCTGGACTGGGTTTTTGTTGTCTGTTTTACAGGAAAACAAATAGTCACTCCATCGGATTTATGGAATCAGATTGGTGCATATTAAAACCATGGATCATGACATAATGTTCAGTCCGGGATCCATTTAAATAAATTATTTATCTCTCTCTCTTTCTCTGTCTTAGAAGTCGCAGTCAGTTTGTAATATGACCGCAGAAACAGCCATCACTATCCACAGAGTTTACAAGGCAAAGGGGTAAACAGAAGTAGGTTTCCAGGCCTTTCTTCCATAACACATGTGCACAGAGTCACACCTGCAGATAATGCAGAGTTCCCAGTCCACCTATTGGGTGCCTTTGGAATGTGGGACGAAAATGAAGCACCCAGAGGAAAATCTAGTGGACACAGGGAGGACATGCAGACTGTGCATAGAAGGTACCCCAGCCAGAACTGAACCAGTGAACAACTTGCTCTGTGACAGCTGTTTAGGTAAATGCAATTTATATATGTGTGTAAGTCCATCTATCTATAACCTTTACTAGGAAAAAACATCTGCAGCTTTACACAGTTTGTTAGCACTCACAAATCACATCATTTACGTAGTTTCATCTCACCGAATTAGTATTTTTAGTGTACAGAAAATGCATATTTTATTGTCTTTGTTGTGGATAAAATAGTATGCACTCTGTTGATTGCCATGTTTACACCAGAAGAAAATGTTCGTCATTTCTGCAACACTATTCGTTTTTATTTTATTTTTTCCCTTTCCATTGCATAGCTTTCTGTTCCAAACTTTTACCTGCATGCATGACTCATACTCGTCATTATGCTGTGTCTTACTTACGCAACATATTTATAACATGATATGAATAAAGACATCAGACCAGGCACCAGAGAGAAGTTTTATTTTTGTTTACTGCTGTTCAGACTGCAAAGAAAGAAGAGTGCCATCCAACTGAGCTCTGCCTCTTTCACACACACACACACACACACACACACACACACACACACACACACACACACACACACACACACACACACACACACACACACACACACACACACACACACACACACACACACACACACACACACACACACACACACACACACACGTTTGTATATGTATAGCAGTGTTTTCATGTGCTACTTGAGAGAAAAAGATCTAGCATTTTTGCAGCTGCACAGCATTTCAGTGCAAAGTGGTAATCTGGCAGTGAGGTTAAGGATATGCATTGCTAACAGGCTTTATTCTGTAGGCCCAGGTCTGACTCCTTCATTCTCCAATTGTGAAATGTGCGACTGAGCAAGTCACTTACCAAGACAGCTTGTCTGCATTTTTCACTGAAGTCTCTGGTAACCGTTAACAAGTGAATAGAATAAAAATAACAAACTCTCTGAGACCTGGTTCATACAAAGCATTAAGAATAAAGGTGCTGCTAGATGTAGCTATAACACCAAGATATTCAAGCTACCATTTGGTAGCCATGTCCCTCGTAAGTAATGTCTCGATATTTTCTACCATCCTAACCACTCCTGTCATCTGTCTCTTTCTTTTCCTCCTAGTAAAGGACACGTGTGAACAAGCCCTGCACAAAAGAAAGTGTCCTCACCTGGCTCCAGCATAACCTCATCCCTTTCCTATATTCCAGTTATTTCTGTTTGTTTATCACTTTGATTATAAAAATAGCTGCTCCTGCCCAGACTAGGCCCTGCTCTTTCTCAAATACTGAAAGCCCTGGCATGTTAAAATCAGGGTTTGCTAAGTACCAAGTTTCAACTTTCCCTTTATAGTAAAACTACTTCTGTCAAATTATTCTGCTGAGTTTTGTGAACAGGTTACTGGCATTAGCATATACTACTCTCATTTTCTTGTAAATCTAACATATTTTTACTATCCTTCAACCTGTTTATTTTTAGTAACATACTTCTCACACTAGTTTCACTGTTTTTCTGTCTGTCTTTTTAATATTCCTGTTGTCAAGATGCTTTGATGTCCTTATAGGTTAATAGGTTCAGTGGTAAATACTAGGCTATCAGTCTATAGACTATTACAAGCCTAGCCAATAACCGGAGATCAGAATCAAACCCTGTACCTTATATATGTGAGGTAAAGATCTTAACCATTATACCAAATGATGTCTAACTTAACCTGAAATCTGGGCCTTAACTACAAAATGTTTATTAAATACAATATTCACTGTATAACTGATTATATAGGCTTCTTTGAAAAAATACTTTGCAGGTATTGTGTCAGTGTGGTTGTAGTTCTTTAGTCTTGTATGCGTTATCTTTACATCTCCCACAATTATCATTTAACAGAGTTTGTACATTTGCCCAGAGGCTGGTGGTCCAGTGCAATGACAGCATTGTTGTATGCTGGAGGTCTTAGGTTCTCAAGTCAAAAATGAGAGTTACTGTTATCCTTTCACGTATACATTTTCATTTTTAATTTCCCAGGTTGCATCAGAAAATGGGCATTGTTGTCTAACATACTCTGTTGGTTAAAGAAAGTTAAATAAACTTAACAAAGGCTGAGAAACTGATGGCAGCTATGTGCAGGTGTCTATAAATATCTTACTTCATTAAAGTAAATGTGTGATCTTTCTTTCCAGTCAGTAGCCTTCTCATTATTAGCAGTTTTGGATTTAAATGCTGAGCTGAGACCACTATATTCCTTTGTAATGGAGGAAAGCGGACCAGCACTACTAATTAGCAGAAGTCAATGACCCACCCAAGAAAGACAAAAGCAAGACAGAAATGGTGTCATGATTTTAACATCATAAAACATTATTTAATACTAAAATTCCTTAGAGTGCAAGGGAGCAGGGAGGAACAATACATTTCCCCTCCCATGGGATTAGTGCAAGGTTAAGGTTGCAGGCAGGGAGAACACGTGCTGTTCCAAGTTATATTAAATAAGTGGAGAACTGCCCAAGGCTCAGTCCTCTTTCTGCCTGTCAAAATAAAATGTAGATACTGAAGGGTAAATAGGTATTAGACAGAACACAAGCACTACAGAATCAAAATGAATATCTCAGGAGGTGTCCAGGGCAAGACAGTAGAGACAAAATGGGAAAAATTATAGAAATAGATCAGACAAATGGCAGTCAGGAAAACAATAGGAACCGAAGTAAAGGAGGATCAAACTGAAAGTACAGGTGGTTCTACTTACGTAAGGTAAAAGCATAAACTGTACAAAAAGAAATAGGCTTCTACACCATCTTAGGTAAGAGGAACATAAGATAGACAAAAGGAATAAAATCTCAAAAAGTGATACCCAACATGGCAGAAGAAAGAAGAGAAGGGGAGAACACGTGTGTGTGTGTGTGTGTGTGTGTGTGTGTGTGTGTGTGTGTGTGTGTGTGTGTGTGTGTGTGTGTGTGTGCGCGTGTGCGCGTGTGCGCGTGTGCGTGTGTGTGTGTGTGTGTGTGTGTGTGTGTGTGTGTGTGTGCGTGTGTGCATGTGTGCGTGTGTGTGTGTGTAGACATGCATATGTTTGTGTGCTTGTTGTGTACATGCACACGTGAGTGTGCTTGTGTGTGTGTGTATTGTTAACACACAAACCATTACATAATTGCCAAACATGGAGTAGCAGGAAAGAATCTAATGCTATAAATTCTGCGACAAGAAGGAATTAGTTGAAGAAAAGATAACGTGGGTATTTAAGAACTGTGAGTGTCAGACACGAGTCAGAGGCCTTTACTGCTTGAATAAAAGACAGTGAAAATGCAGAAACAGTTCAAAGCTGAAACATGTCCTCTCAATACCTTTAAAATGCAGCACCGAGGTACCTATCTCAAGGCTTCATTAAAGGATGCTTTGAGGCTAGGAGCAATACAAACTTTGACAACACCAGTAGTCTTTTGTTATTTCAAGAAATCCATTCAAATCTGAGATAAAGACAGGCACGAAGAAAGCCAGTAGGGGATTGAAAGCAGATCTGTGAAGTAACAGGAAAGTAAAAGCAACAGTAAGAGGTTGGGGGGAGGCAGACGGAGAGAAACACACATAAAGTGAAATGAAATTTTGGCTTGGTGCCATTAGATAAAAGAGAAAATTTCAAATATACTAAGAGCATCAGTTGCAGGTAATGAATGAGCAAAGCAGGCTGTCACAAAGCATTAGTGCAGGCCCATGTTCAATCTAATTACTGCCTGCCGCTTGCATCTTCCACACATCAAGGCCCTGATCCCAGTGGGAACACAGAGCGCTCTGTAAACAAGAAAACAAGCCAACAGGCAGGCTCCCTGCTACTCCAGCAAAACAGCAGCTCTCTGCTCTGAAAGCCCCAAGTGTGGCAGGTCATCTGCTGCCCCAACCACAAATACTACCCTGGGATGACAAACCGACATGAAAGGCTTGAATATTTTTCAGTTAACACAGTTATGCCATAGTTTCATTGCATACCATTGTGTACTGTATAACAATGCTGCCTATGTATCACAAATATTCACAGATAGATTTTCAAACAGGGCTTTTTGCAGGCATGACACTAATCTCAGGTCAAACTTCCTTTTGAACAATATTATTATAAATAATCAGTTGCTCTTTTTCTTCATAGTTTACTCTGAAAGGTGATATTTTGCCACATGAGGATCTATTCCTTGAAGTCATTATCAAGTATCGGCTGTCTTATGCAAGACACTCATGCTACTTATACACCTCTTCAATATTTCGGCTAATATTAATTGGCCCTCTGCATCACAGTAAAAAGTGGCAAGGCTGAAAAAAAGTTTTTAAAACTGATACTGCACTGTGCTGATGGTTGATTTCATACTGACATGGGAGAACAGTTGAGCAGTACTGACGTTACCTTATCATCCCTGTCCTGCAAAGATGAAAGAGGAATTATGAAGTAACACAACAGACAGTCCTTGTGATTCCTGAACTAAGAAAAAAATGTCAACAGATGTGTACGTTTTTCAAATAGCCACTCCTCCAGGAAACTCAGTTTGGCGTTAAGTAGTATAGCACAGAAACCTAAGGTCTGAGATGTTAATGAGCTTCAGCCTGAAGTCCTGGGTTTGATTCCCATAGTCTGCTTTTATATACTTGCAGGGTTTTGAGCAAGTCACTTAACCAGATCATCCCTTTAAAGAAGTGTTTATGAAAAGTGGGTCTTTCCCAGATAGTAAATGAAGGGATAAGTGCATACAAAGTAAATAAATATAATTACACTGAAACTCTTGAGTTGTATCATGTATCTGAAAAGCAAAAATAGGTCAGAGATGAAGCGGCTCATGCTGCAAGAGGTTTTGTAGGAGTATTATTTTAAGGGACTTCATGTGTTTGTAGAACCATGCAGTGTAGGTCAGATCTTCATGACATCCACTAAGTATGCCTGTGTAAAGGATGTTTTTGTTTCTGAGATCAGATTTGGTAAGGTGCATGAAATCATGGTACGAAGACGGGGGGGGGTGCAATAAAGATGGATCTCTGAGCTGCTTAATGACAGGTCAAGTTGGGTACCTTTATATAATACGTGTGTGTGTGTGTGTGTGTGTGTGTGTGTGTGTGTGTGTGTGTGTGTGTGTGTGTGTGTGTGTGTGTGTGTGTGTCCATATGTATCTATCTCTCTCCCTATGTATCTATATGTGTATGTATGGAGATAAGGGGGTCCGAGAATAATATATATAATTAACTGTATTGTAAGATTAATTCATTTTTCATGAGCAGCAAAGTTCATCACTCCTGCAGTGCATGTATTTTATAAATAACACAACTCAAACCTCCACATATTTCATTTATTCATTTTTTCTTACTTTGCATTACTGTTTACCGTTTATTTCAGTGGGATGTGATAGTTACAATATTTGAATAGTTAGTGCTCTGAAGAGGGTCAGTGGAGTCGGAATGGGATTTTTGAATTCTGTGTCATAAATTGTTTTATCTTTCCTTGAGGTATCTTTAAAACTTTTTTAAGGTAGTTTTGAAGCCGCTTTGAATAGACAAATGAGAGACATATTATTATTTGTTCTTTTTCCTTTTAGTTCTGGGTTTTGGTTAGATTAATAGTGAATAGATTAATTTGCTTAGTTTTATATGCTTAAGTATGATTTGCCAGTAATAATATCTGACAATTTTGCTGTACTTTTTACTATTTTATTTTAATTTTTTCATTCTAATGCTATTTATTTCATTCATCGGGGGTTCACAATCACACACATTACAGGTTAGTTTGTTTATATGTGGTAGCACAGCTACCTTCCATGAGTCTACACCCATTCTCAGCCTACCAGGAAACTTGTAGCCCAATTGAAATCTGGTCAGTATCAGTAGGTGTCTCCATCCCTCCAAGTGACTGCCGTAAGCATTGCAAGAGCTAGCAAGCTGCCATAGGTAAAAAGAATAAGGACGGCTTGGAATATGACCCCAGTGACCGTGATGTACATCCACACTTGTGTATGTGACAGAATTAGTCAACACTGACTCCCTCCTTGAAGACATGCTTTCCCTATCAACCCAGGTCTACACTAAGGATTCAACTATGGAAAATGTTCTGGAAGCACATGCCCTCAACCCACCCTTAAGACAGATTAGTAGGTAGAGCCCTGTACTTCCTTTCTTTTCTTCCCATGCAAGCTCCATCAGGTGTCTGAGCAACCAACTAACCTTGGGTCACATGGGTTATAGTCAGTCATGGTTGCGTCCCTGTACGCCAACAGAGCTGGCTAAGTATCATTTCCAAGTCTTAGATTTATGTGGATAGAGGATTTTTTTGAGGTTTGAACGTACAGATATTTTGTGTGTACAGTGTATGAAGTTTTGTTTTTTTTTTTTGGTATGACTAAGGATGATTTACTGATATCACTTACAGTGACTAAGTGGTTGATGATGCACACACAAACACACAGGGCTTTTTTAGAGGTATTTGGTATAGTAGATGAAATACTGTGTACATTAAGTTTAAGGAACACGTTCTGGGAAGAGTAAAATCAAGTTCTCTAATCCTAAGTGAGTCCTGTCCCACATATTACCTACTTGGCTATTTTCTCTGTTCTTTTAAGTTATAATTTATTTAAATGAGCTGCAGTAAATATTACTGTAAGTCACATGACAAGTTAATAGAGAAACACGCTTTGCAGCATACAGACTTTCCAACAATAAGAGGGAACGGTGAGGGGGCACTAGGCTCCATGAACACTATTTGAATATTACCTTGTGTCACTTTCAAAGGTAATAGAACAATGGGTTTAGCAACACAAAGCATGTTCAGAAGAATATGAAGTACAGAGAGAACACTAGACAACAGTGACACTCCTTACATATCCTGTCATGTGCAAATGTAATAGAACGACAAGTTTTGCATTGCAAAGTCTTTTCTGAACAATAAGAAGACGGAAAGTCTAATTTCTGGAAAAATTGACCAACTGCGATGATCCATGAGTTATGATGGATACTGCAAGTATAAGGGGTAAAATCAGGGGCATTCTGGGAACTTAGGGATAGCTAAGAGGTATGGGTGCGTGGTGTGTGTGTGTGTGTGTGTGTGTGTGTGTGTGTGTGTGTGTGTGTGTGTGTGTGTGTGTGTGGCTGTTTATGTTTGCGTGTTTGTGTTTGAATGAGTATATTTGGGGGACACTGAATAAGTGGAGTGACTGTGCCAATGCAATGTGTAGGCCGCCATGGTAACACCATGCAATTCAGAACTCAGAATTCGGCTGATCATGTCTCTACATCACATTTTCTGCCTATATATGGGTCTACTTTGATTCACTAAAAACTCATTTCACTGAATTTCAAAACACTCACACCAAACCGCTGAAAGCTCAAATCACTGAAAACTCATTTCTCTGAATCACATTTCACTGAATGTAAGTACTGTTAGGCAAATAAAACATATATGCCCTTTTCCCCACTGTAGTGCAATCCTGGAGTTAGTATATATAGTTGGGGGTGTCGAGGCACAGCCCCCACTTTGGGGGGAAGTGTGGGGGGTGTAGTCCCTCACCTACTTTTGGTTTTATATTGTTAGTGTTCAGTAAAATGAGATTTATAAATATAAAAGCTAAGTAGATGGGAGGCTATGCCTCCCACACACCACCAACTATATATACTAACTCCTGGATTGCACTACACTGGGGAAAAGGGCATATACATTTTATTTGCCCAACAGTACTTACATTCAGTGAAATGTGATTCAGTGAAATGAGCTTTCAGTGACTTGAGCTTTCAGCAATTTTTTGAGCGTGAATTGAAATTCAGTGAAATGAGTTTTCAGTGAATCGAAGTAGACCAATATATATATATATATATATATATATATATATATATATATATATATATATATATATATACATATATATATGTATATGGGATCCATTTACTACATTGAATTTACGTAAATTCGCAAGTGCACTTCCACGAAAGTGCATTTTGTCAAAAATGCACTTTCGTGTGAAGATAAAAATAAAAGAAAAAAACAAAAAAGTAGTTATAAAAACATACAGTTTGCATGTAACCTTAATTGTACATCAATGTTTAGTGTTGATGTACAACTAAGCAAACTAGTGCTGAGATCTTGGTACAGTGGGGATAAGGGAATATTCCCTTTTCCCCACTGTAGTGCGATCTCGGTGTGAGAATATTAAAGTGGGGGTGGGGGTGCATCCCCCCACATGGGGGATGCAGCTTGCCCCCCCTGCAAAGGATGTTTCTTGTTTGGGTTAGCTGATCTGGCGCCTATACTTCATTGAAAGTGCAGTTTCGTTGAAGTGCACTTTCGCTGAAGTGGGGATCTACTTTTCTTTTTTGAACAAGTGTAATTTTGATGAAGAAAAGTAGATCCATATATATATACATATATATATATATATATATATATATATATATATATATACACACACACACACACACACACACACACACACACACACACACACACACACACACACACACACACACACATAGAAATACACAAATGCATTTTTTTCTGTGCCTTTTAGAAAGATAGATGGGTAGATAGATAAACAGAAACTCAAAAAACACAGTGGAGTCAGGAGTATATAAAACATTTTCCATTTGATTTTGCAGATTCAAAGATAGCAACCTGCACCTCATTTACTTCTTATAACAGTGTCTATATATACAGCCCTCCAGAATACAGACTGTCTTAAAAAACTGTTTTTTATGGCATCTACTTTTCTTCTTGTCCTTTTCCTTATAAAATAACATAAGCATTTTGGTTGCCATCACATCTAGTTTACTTTCTTATCATTTACAGTCAATCCTGCTTGTCTTATGGATTCTAACCTAACCTCTAGTTTATGTAAGTGAGACTCATAGTACTCTGAATGAATGACCATGTCATCCTAATATGCAGGAGTATATTGTGAATGGGGCATCAGTATTTATCCATCAGCCTTTCAAAGGTTCATGTAGACCAAATGGTAACTGTACAGCGAACAAACCAAATGGTAACACTGTATAGTGAAACAAACTAAATAGTAACATTGTGTAGTGAAACAAACCAAATGGTAACACTGTATAGTGAAACAAACGAAATGGCAACATTGTATAGTGAAACAAACAAAATGGCAACATTGTATAGTGAAACAAACCAAATAGTAACATTGTGTAGTGAAACAAACCAAATGGTAGCACTGTATAGTGAAACAAATGAAATGGCAACATTGTATAGTGAAACAAATGAAATGGTAACATTGTATAGTGAAACAAACCAAATAGTAACATTGTGTAGTGAAACAAACCAAATGGTAATACTGTATAGTGAAACAAATCATCAGTAGTTATAAAAGCTGTTTTTTCCTTGGCAGAGGGGGTAAGTGCTATCCGGCACTATTCCTTTGTGAAGTCTAGTCTTGTCAACTGTCTGGCCTTCCCTAAGTTCTCTATCAGCTCATTAACTCTGGGAATGGCACAGCTATACATCTTTGAAATCCTATTCATTTTCCTGAAGTCATTCCACAGTCTAACACTTCCATTGTCTTTAGGGACCAGCATTACTCAGCTGCTCCATTCACTTTGTAGCTCTTTTATCATGCCTGGTTTGAGCATTTTTTAACTTCTTCCCTTATTAACCATTTTAGGGACTCTGTGCTCTGTAACGCCTTGCCCTTACCTTGATTCCAGGGATTGTCTCTGTATTGTGTTCTGCTACCTTAGTTCTTCCAGGCATTTCTGGGGAACACGGTTTTATGTGTAATAAAAATTCTTTTGCTACCTTCTTTTGTACTCTTCACAAGGACATGGCAGAAATGAAAACAGACCCCAACAAATGACATCTCCTTTACAGTCTTGCCAAGAATGCAAACAGAAGGCACAAGAGAAATATCCAAACAAAGAAACAAATTACCATGTTACATTCCACCAAAACACTTTTGGAGGAAGTAAGCCTATTACAGGAAGAAACCCCCCTCATGACACCATGTCTGCAAACACCATTCAAGGTGATACAACAAAACTTTCTCCAGAGCATTTCCTTAGAGAATTTAGCAATCTCCCATCAACAAACTCCACACTCTCACAGCTCATGCATTTCCCACCTTACCACCATTCATCCCCATCTTCTACTTCAAAAGTATATGTTCCAAAGAAGTCTGTTTTATACTTAAAAATATTTCACTCATCCTGGATCTGACAGCATAAAATCTTGGCTCACATATCATTGCAGAGAGTGCCTCATATATAATCCATGTCTCACACATAACATCATGCCACAGACTTGGAAAAATGCTCTAATTAAACCTCTCCCACACCAAATGTACCCAAAAGATACCTCTCACTTCCATCCAATATTCTTCCTCCAAATTCTGAGCAAACTTTATCAGAAGAGAGTCATCATCGGACTCTACCTTTATATCCAGCAAAACCACCTGCTGTACACCCAACTCTCCTTCTGTATCCAGCAATGTCACCTGCTCTACACCCAACTCTCCCTCTATGTTCAGCAGTGCCACCTGCTCTACACTCAACTCTCCCTCTATGTCCAGCAGTGCCAACTGCTCTACACCCAACTCTCCTTCTGTATCCAGCAGTGCCACCTGCTCTACACCCAACTCTCCCTCTGTATCCAGCAGTGCCACCTGCTCTACACCCAACTCTCCCTCTATATCCAGCAGTACCACCTGCTCTACACCCAACTCTCCTTTTATATCCAGCAGTTTTACCTGCTCTATACCCAGCTATCCTTCTATATCCACTGGTGCTACCTGCTCCACACCCAACTCTCCTTCTATAGCCAGCAGTACCACCTGTGCTTCACCCAACTCTCCCTTTGTGTTCACCAGTACCACCTGCTCTACACCCAGCTCTCCTTTTATAGCCAGCAGTTCTACCTACCCTATACCCAACTCTCCTTCTACATCCAGCAGTGCCACCTGCTCTACACCAAGCTCTCCTTCTATACCCAGCAGTACCACCTGCTCTACACCCAACTCTAACTCTGTATCTAACAGTGCCACCTGCTCTTCACCCAACTCTCCCTCTATATCCTGCAGTACTACCTGCTCTACACCCAACTCTCCCTCTATATCTACCAGTGCAAATTGCTCTACACCCAACTCTCCCTCTGTATCCACCAGTATCACCTGCTCTACACCCAACTCTCCCTCTGTATCCAGCGGTGTCACCTGCTCTACACCCAACTCTCCCTCTGTATCCAGCAGTACCACCTGTTCTATACCCAACTCTCCTTCTATATCCAGTGGTACCTCCTGCTCCTCATTCAACTCTCCTTCTATATCTGGCAGTACCACCTGCTCCTTACCCAACTCTCCCTCTGTATCCAGCAGTGCCACCTGCTCTATACCCAACTCTCCTTCTATATCCAGGAGTACCATCTGTTCTATACCCAACTCTCCTTCTATATCCAGCGGTACCACCTGCTCCATACCCAACTCTCCTTCTATATCCAGCAGTACCACCTGCTCTACACCCAACTCTCCTTCTATATCCAGTAGTACCACCTGCTCTACACCCAACTCCCCCTCTATATCCAGCAGTACAATCTGCTCTACACCCTACTCTCCCTCTATATCCAGCAGTACCACCTGCTCTACACCCAACTTTCCTTCTATACCCAGCAGTACCACCTGCTCTATACCCAACTCTCCCTCTATGTCCAGCAGTGCCACCTGCTCTACACCGAACTGTCCCTCTGTATCCAACAGTGCCACCTGCTCTACACCCAACTCTCCCTCTGTATCCAGTAGTGTCACTTGCTCTCCTACAAACAGCATGAATTCTGGCCTGGATGAGGTACTATGACACCACTCTGGTCCCTAACTGATGACATCCTGCTAAACCATGTGAGTGGCTTCCTTACAGGTGCCCTATTTATAGCCTTGAGAAAGGCATTTGACCTCATTAACCACTAAATTCTCCAAAGCAAACTAACTGAAATTGCTATCAGTCCAGATGCTGCTCACTGGTTTAAAAGCTTCCTGACTGACAGACACTTCAGAGTTAATATAGGATCCTCCCAATCAAAATCTGCACCTATTACCAAAGGTATATCACAAGGATCAATTCTTGCCAAATTCCCCTTTCTTTCCCTTCACCATGGTGGCCCCTCACTAAGAGGGATGTCATAACAAAATGTATTATCAGTTTTACTCCTTTCTTGGTTCACAGATCCCTGATGTTTGGCGTTCACCTTTAGTTGCATTCTCAGTTTTGTGCTGGCGTTAATAAGATCAGGAATGTTCATTCTCCTGCTTGTCTCATTTTCTACATTCACTTTTCCTGAGGGGCCTCATTCAAGTGAGTTCAGTTTTCTATGTTTGTCTCTGTTTGTGTGCTGGTGCTTCTTGTATTAATCTGTTCTGACTTATATCTTGTACTGATTTCACTACAGAGGTTTCTATCTGTTATCTTCAATTCCTGTACTGACATCTCTCTTACAGCTTCAGGTCCCTGATGGTCTATCTTTGGGCATAATAACATACAGAATCATGTTTACTATCTAGTCAGAACCAAATTCTGTCTCCATTTGAAGTTTCTAAGCTGATTTCCTTCTGATTTTAATTCTGAATCACTGCCTTACTTTAACTACCACTGAATGGGTGCTAATGCTTACCACACTGTGTCTGCGGATTTGCTCTCCTCTTCTCACGTTTTCCATAGTGCTTTAAAATGGGAAAGTGTTTTCTTAATATTACATCATGAGTTAAATCAGGGGTTACAGCCAGATGATCGAAAAGTTTTTCAAGAACTTTTGGAATTTCTAGATGTGTAAAGGAATACTCTTTTCTGCCACTATGAATAACATCTTAACCCACTTTTTTGTTGATACTAATTTTATGCTTATACACTATGGAAAGCTTGACAAGGAAATCATCCTTCCAGCTCACAGCAGAGCTTCAACCGTCCTGCTTTTTAAAAACACAATATATTTTACTAGCTTGGTTGTAATCCAATCAGTTATCCTAGATAGGATTCTAATCTGTTCTAATACATGCCATAAAAATGATTTCATCTGAAGCAAGATTTCCAGTTTCCACGTCTGTCAGAAGTATTGTATTCGGTGTTAGTAACTCAGAATTTAGCAATATGACCCTTCCCCATACATTTGTAACATGCTGGGTTTTTTTTACAGATGTTACAAGTTTACTAATTCATTCTGAACTTTGTACTAAAAATACTAGCGTATTATGGTCCTTGGAATCATTTTTTAGTACCCATTTTCATATTTTGCTAGGCAAACCTCTTTTAAACCTGTCTGATGCTGAAATGTCTTAACAGTTTGTTTTACTGCTGGAATCAGGTTCACAAAAGAGATTTAAAATATGCTTTATGTCATACATATGTATCTGCACTTGCTAGTTTATCTGTATTGAAAGACCTGTTAAAAACATATGTCTTAGAGCCATAAACAAGTCCCAAAAATGGGGACAATTTTCAAATAATGCTTTTACAAACTTAGAAACTTGACAGAGTAACAGGTTTTGCATTAGCATGAATTTTCTGAAGGGTATGAAGTCTGTAACTCAAATGTCTTTCATTATTTTTCTACGGCCGGATTTTTTCCTGGCCCAAACGAACTACTGTAAAAAAACTTTACTGTTACACAATCTAATAAGGGCTCTATCTACCAACTAGATAGTTTTGAGCCCTTATCCAATCAGCAGAATGTAGCTACATCAGCCGCAACATCATTGGATTGTGAACCGCCCTCTACCCAATCACAGGATAAATAGGACTTCCTGGTGATGTCACCTACTTCAAACCGGAATGGAGACGTCCCTGTAAGAGAAAGAAATAGGGTGGATTTGAATATGTCTCCTGAAATAACTAATGCTTCAACTAAACAACCTGCAATTAGTTCGGCTTCCTCTTCTTTTTTAGAAAAGAATTTTCGTGTGGCAGTAAATCTACCAGAACATGTTCGGAAGCAAGATTCAACCAGGGAATGCTCGCAATCACGTGGGAGACCCAGGAACAGACCCATAACTCAGAGCAGAATGAACAAGAATTATTAAGTGAAATAGCAACTGTGAATAAAGACTTTGTGTACGTGCATGGTAATATAAATGAAAAAAAGACTTACTGTGCTTAATTTATCAAGCTATGAACTTACAAATGCTGATCTTTTGCTATTAGCACGAGACATTAAGTTTGTTCCAGCTGGAGTGGACAATGTAGTAAATGCTATTACTGATTTGAATGTTTTTACTCAGAATATGAATTTAAAATGTATTTTTAAAGACTCAAATATGGCTACATCAGGTGCTTGCAAAAGAAGTAGTACATTTATACCAATGGGTGATCCTGCTATTACTGCTTTTAATAACATCTGTGAGAAACAGATCCGTGAACTCTATGAACTGAATTATTGTAAAAAGATTTATAACTTGACCCAGGATGAATTTAATGCCCTTAGAGCTTTACAAGAGAATGAAAATTTTGTAATAAAAGAAGCAGATAAGTGTGGTTGTATTGTGCTAATGGATTTATGTAATACAGCAATGAATGATTTAGTTTCTGACACACAAACTTTTAAAGTTATTAATGACAAGGAGGTTAATGCAATTATTAGCAAAATCAACATGTGCATTTATGATTTACAACTAATGAATGATATAGATATAAACACCTTTAATTATTTTACTGTAGTATATGCCCAACCATCCCGATGCTATATGGGTTACGGAAGGTCCACAAATCCCCTCCACAATCCACCGATGAGACCTATTGTCTCTGGCAAGAGGTGGATAACAGAGCCCTTATCAGACTACTTATAGAATACATTAAAAGCTTACTTAAAAGTATGTACCTGGCTACACTAAGGATACGGGTGATTTCGTAATGAAATGTCATGAATGGTGGGATATAGCAATGCTGGATTTACCCACGGTTGGCGTGGTTTGGTCCCGAGGGCAAAGCCCGAGGGACCAAACAAAGCCAACTGTGGGTAAATCCAGCATTACCCACACCCAGGCGTGGGTTATTGCTATTATACAATGACATTATTTAAGAAAAAAACAATTACTTTTCTTAAATAATGGCATTGTATAATGCCTCCTTGCTGCCCTTCCGCAGCTGTCTGGTATTCTGCGGCATTTCTGATGTACTGTGCATGCGTATGCCTACGCAGTACATCAGAGCTGTGGGCAAAAGCAACGGAGAAAGCAAGATCTCCGTTGCTTTTTACTGTTTCGCTATGTTAAATGGGTTTAACATAGTGAGACAGCTTTAAAAAAAGCAACGAAGAATCTCCGCTGCTTATTTTAAAGCTGTCTCGCTATGTTAAACTCATTTAACATAGCGAGACAGTTTTGAAAATAGCAACGGAGAAAGCAAGATCTCCGTTGCTTTTTACAAACTGTTTCGCTATGTTAAATGGGTTTAACATAGCGAGACAGCTTTAAAATAAGCACGGAGATTTCCATTGCTTATTTTAAAGCTGTCTCATTATGTTAAACCCATTTAACATAGCGAGACAAGTTTAAAAAAAAAAGCAACGGAGAAAGCCAGATCTCTGTTGCTTTTTACACACTGTGTCGCTATGTTAAAAGAGTTTAACATAGCGAAACAGCTTTAAAAAAAGCAATGGAGATCTCCGTTGCTTTTTTTAAACCTGTGTTGCTATGTTAAACTCCTTTAACATAGCGAGACAGTGTTTTAAAAAAGACTTATACTAATGGAAAATGTCTGGGCGACCGGATCTTTTTCCATTAGTATAAGTCGATTTACAACATGCACGCTGACCAATCAGCGTGCACGTTTTGGAATATTAATGGGGGGTCATGGTATAATGTGAATTTTGTAACAGAGTTTCTATTTGTAACATTTAGTTAATTATTTATTTATTTAAGTTTGATGACTGAGGAAGTCCACTGGGCCATAAAGAGCCCCTTTTCAGTGGAGGCCTGGGGTGAAAAGCTCCAAGACATTGCAAGTTAAATGTTACAAAGAAATAACAAAGAGTTCATACAGAACAATTAAACATTACAGAA
>NC_056751.1:728878953-728928953 GCF_019279795.1 Protopterus annectens
ACTTTATGCAGAATGCCAAGACTGAGAGATAATTGAAAACCAATACACGTGAAAGTGCATAGAACAAAAAGAAAGTTGGTCAACATCAGTAAAATATAAAATGTACATAAAGGAAAGCGTGTTTGGCTTTGATACATGCAACATGGTACCATAGTGGAGGGATAGTCAGTTTCAGCAGTTATGTCACCTTCACCACTGATAAAAGACTGCAAGCACTGCTTTTTTATGACAGGAGATAAAATGTTGTACATTTATGAGAACATGGCCAATCAACGTGTTAAATTTAAAGATGTTAAAGAAAATTCAGGCAGCCATTTGAGGCCAAGAAAGGGTGAATAGTTTGAAATATACAAATTCAGAAGGGCTTGCAGGAAGGGAGTGGGATCTCACGCATGTATTACAATAGGGTAGGAACCTATAAAGAAATTATAAGTTGTCTGGCAGAAATACAATAAAATACACATAATGCAGATGTATCTGAGGAAGAGTTAGACGAAAGGCACTCTCAGAGGCAAAAGCAGAGAAATGTTTAATCATTACAAGGTCACTCAAAGTGCTGGAAATGAATGCCAAGTAGGCAATGTCATTGCCAATGTCTCGATAGGTAACACAGTTACCTTTGAGGAATATCAGAAGGATATGGATTCAGATCCCACACCAAGTACTTGCATTAACATTCTAGTAATGATAATATACTGCAGCATAAGAAAATCGTTGCACTCTTGAGATGCTATCTTTCTAAAAAGACATTAAACCAAGGTCCCATCTGTCTGTGTTGATGTTAACTCAAATGGAGAGAAAATATAATGGTAATTATCAAAAATTGAGAAGGGGAATTTCATCAATGTCCTATCCAAAAGAACCCCAGTCAGTATCACCATCTCCTTCGGTCTCGCATGAAAATTATCCTTGATTAGTGGGACTAAACTTCTCAACAAAAATACATAATAAATAAATAAATGTACATGCAAGAAATAGCATTTTCTTGTCATTGGAGACTCCACAGTGAGATACACAGATGTCCCACTCACCAGGTTAGATAAGGAGAAAGTCACAGTCAGATGCCTGTCCAGTGCCAGGATTCATCAGATCATGCATGCACTCAGGTCTCTCAGCAACAAGCATCATTATGACTCTGTCATAGCTCATGTTGAAGTGAATGTCCTGAGCTGTACCTCTCTGGACTATATGAAGAGAGACATGATTGAGCTCTCTGAGTATGTTTATTTATTTATTTATTTATTTATTTAAATTTGTTGACCGGGAGTGTCCGACTGGACGTAGGTCCATTTTCAGCGGAGGCCCGGGGAGAAAAGCTCCACAGTAAAATAAACAGACAGTAGTTACATTGGATTACATAGCGATTAACAATTTAATATAGCAATTACTTACAACATATTTACAGATGAAGAACATAGTACATCAGTAGACAACTAGAATCTTTATCTGTGAAGTACATAACAGACATTAACAAATATTACAATGAGAAGTTCCTGCTGTATAATAAGTACTAGGCTTATGAGCATCTGAGCTTGCTATCATCAAGGTAGTTAGTGGAGTGGAAAGAAAGGTAGTGGTTGGATGGGGTGGATGATATTAGAGTGGGAGTTGCAAGAGCATAGCCAGCGTGTTTTTAGGTGCGCTTTTAGTAAAGTTTTGAAGTGGGTGCATGATGGTATGGAGGTAATTGTGGGTGGGAGTGAGTTCCATAATTTGGCTATGGCAAGAGAATAGTGCTTCACCAGCAGAGTTATTGGCTTTAGTGATCTGCAAGTGATTTTTGTTGCTGGATCTTAGTGGTCTGGTGGTGCTATAGGGTTGGAGTAGATTCTGGAGGGATGGGACATTTAGTGGATGGTTTACTAGCTTGTGGGCGAGTGAGAGTTGATACCACTGAAGGAGGTGAGGGAGTTCAAGCCAGCCCAGTTCAGCAAGTGAGAGACAGTGGTGACTATGGTAGAATGCCTCTGTGGCGAATTTGGCGATTTTGTTGTAGCAGGTCTCTAGCTTGTTTAGATCACATTGCCTTAGGTTGGTATATATTGGAGAGGCATAAAGTAGGGTGGAGATAAGGTGGGAATTTGCTATTGAAATCTTTGCTGCTTTGGTGAGAAATTGCTTATTTCTGTATAACGTTCCTAGTTTTTTGTGGACTTTTTTTATGGTCATGGATATGTGAATGTCAAATTTTAGTTTATTGTCTATTTCCACTCCTAGCAATTTGGTGTGTTCAGTTGGGTATATAGTGGTGTTGTCTTTTGCTGTGATGTTAAAGTGAGAGTTGTTTTGAGTATGTTTGGTGGGTTGGAAGATGAGTAGTTTAGTTTTGTTTGGGTTGAGTATTAATTGGGCATCGGATAACCATGTTTCAACAGAGGAAAAGGCTTCCTGTGTGACTTTTTGCAGTTTGGGTAAGGACTGGGCTGAGCAGATGATGGTCGAGTCATCTGCGTATTGTATGAGTGTGCCATGTTTGGTGGCAGAGGCTAGATTATTGGTGTAAACAGAGAAGAGTAGGGGTCCAAGGATGGATCCTTGGGGAACCCCTATGGAGACAGGTAGTTGGGGAGATATGTCATTCTGCCATACAACGGATTGTTGGAGGTCAGACAGGTAACTCTGAAACCAGTTGGTGACTGATTGTGAGAAGGATAGGTTATTGAGGACAGAGATAAGTTGTTTGTGTGGGACCATGTCAAATGCTTTAGATAGGTCTAGGAAAGTAGCAGAGGAGAGATAGCCATTGTTTTTGTGCTGAAGGATAGTGTTAGTAAAGGAGAGTAAGGCAGTGGTGGTGCTATGGTTTGGTCAGAAACCATGCTGAGTACTGGAAAGGAGGTTGTTAGTAAGGAGGTAGTCTGAGACCTGAGAGTGTATGCATCTCTCTAGTATTTTGGAGAGTGGAGAGAGAATAGCTATGGGGCGTTAATTGGTTAGTTCTGCAGAGGGTCCACCTTTGTGGAGGGGAATTATATGTGATACTTTCCACAGTGTGGGAACGTAACTTTCTGACAGAGATCGGTTAATCAAGATGGATACTGGGTAGGCCAGAGTATCAGCTGCGATTTGTAGGTATTCACTTGGGAGGTTGTCTGCTGCTAATTTGGTGGGTTTAAGTTTAGTTAAGAGTTTTTTTATGTTGGAGGTAGGTACAGAAGAAAAAGAGAAGGCAGTGGGGAGATTACTAGTTGAAGGTGTGGGATGGAGAGGAGGGGGGTTGTGTTGTTTAGCTAGTGATAGTATGGTTTTGGTGAAGTGTGTGTTGAATGAGGTAGCAATATTTTCTGAGGAGTGAGGGATGTTAGGAGGAGGGGTACTGACTTTACCTGGGTGAAGGATGGAGTTTATAGAGGAACAGAATTGTTTGGAGCTGTGTTGTGAGGAGTCTAGGGCAGACTGGTAGTATTGGAATTTGTCCTGTTTTATTAGCTTTTTGACTATTGCGTAGTTCTAGGAATTTCTGTCTAGCTGAGGGGGTTTTGGTTTTGCCCCAGTGCTCCCAGGCTTTATCCCTGTTTTTCATTTCTGACTTAGTGGTTTTCTGTAGCCATGGGGAGAGTTGTGCTTTGGTTCTGGAAAATCTTATGGGGGCATGGTAATTAAGGATGTTTAGGAAGGTAGTATTAAAAAATTCAACTGCGTCATCTAGACTGAGGTACTTTAGAGGATGCCAGTTACATTCTTTGAGGGATGAGATGAATGTGAGTGGGTTAAAGTTTAGTTTTTTACGTATTTGACGGTAGATGACAGGTTTAGCTTGGTATAGGTATTTTTTGAGTAGGAATGTTGGGGAGTGATCACTGAGGCTATCTGATAAGCAGCCTGTTATATATTACTGGGGGCTCTTACTGACTAGTATCCAATCCAGAGTAGTGTGCTTGCTGGAGTTTTTATTTATCCTGGTTGGTGACTGGACTAGTTGGGTGAAGCCATGAAGGTGTACATGATGGGTTGGATTGTTGCCAGAACAGGATTGCCAGTCAATATTGAACTCACCTAAAATGATAGTTTCTTGGGGGAGATGGTGGGTAGACCAGCTGAGGAGGTTTTCTAGTGGAGGGATGTTTTGGCCAGGTGGGAAGTAGCATCCAATTATGTTGATGGTTTTGTTTTGGTTAATTTTGAGGTTGGTATATATTATTTCTTCATTGCCTATTTGTGGAGCTGATGATTTTAAGATCTGGATGTTTAGATGCTGTTTAAATATTATAGCTACACCACCTCCTTTTTTGTTTAGCTGGTCTACTCTTAGTATGCCGTAACCTGTAGGGAGTATTTGCTCACTGGTAATGTGAGGTTTTAGCCAGGTTTCTGTCAAGATGACTATATATGGGGAGTGCAAGTTTATGGTGGCATGGAGTTCATGAACTTTGTTGGATATACTTCTAATATTTAGGCTTAGTAGAAGGAAGTCACTTGGCTTTCTATTGGTTGTAATATGGGAGAAATTGTGGTTTCTAGTCTGATTATGAGGAATGGGGTCAGAGATGGTAGGGCCAGGGTTGGGGTGGATGTCTCCACTTAGGGCTAGTTTTGATATGCATGAGATTATTAGTTTTCTCCATTTTTGAATGTGTTTGTTTATAAGGGAAACTTTATGATTGTGCTCTGTGGGTAATAGGTATGGTGGGAGGGTTACTATGTTAAGTTGTAGGGATGCTTTATAGGTTCATAGGTTTATAGGTAGATATTAGGCTATCTGCCCTAGGGCATTTGTAAGCCTAGCCAGAGTGTATTTGGCTTCCGCCTCCCTATTAGATTAGCCTACTGTGCCTCTGTAAAGTAGGTCACAGAAGGTACCCTTTTAAGATTAGTTTACTGTGCCTCTGTCTAGCAGGGACACAGGAGAGATCCCAGGGGTGAATTTGCGATTTCCCTTCCACGCGTCCAAATTTCACTTGAAGAGGGTCAGCGAGGGGCTATGTCTAACATGAATTGGGATTCTATTCCAGAGTGAGGGGAGACTTTGGGAAATGAATCTGTCCCTCCAGCATGTCCTATTTATTTTTGTGCTGAGGTTTAGGTCCCTGGAGCGTGTAGCTCTAAGGGACTTGGATTTTTTGAGGTGGAGAGTGTCCATTAATTCTGGGTTTGACATGGCTTTGTACATCAGGCATAGATCGCCTCTGAGTAGGCGGTAAGCAACTGAGTAGAGCTGGAGTTTCTTTAGTCGAGCTGCATAGGACATCTGTTTGTAGCCCATGATCCTCTTGGTGAGGTACTTTTGGGGTCTCTCCAGTTGCTGCAGGTGTCGGGTAAGGTACATCCCAAAAGGGGCATTGTATTCAATTATGGGCCTGATGAATGACGAGTAGAGGGGCACAATGACCTCTCTTGATCTAGATGCAAACTCTTTCATGATAAGGTGGGCTATATAGAAGGTCTTTCTAACCACTTTGGCAACGTGATTATCAAAGGAGAGATTACTATCTACGCTGGTCCCCAAATCTCTAATTACTTCTTCCGTACTTAATGGATTACCACCTATGTGGTAATTTGTGGGCACCTTGTTTTTCCCAAAGGGGATGAGTATGCACTTTTTAGCATTTAGCTTGAGGCCGTGGCTCTGGCACCAAGCATCTGTCTCTGTGAGACCCTTTTGGAGGATGCTTGTGTCAGCTGGAGATTCGATTATGGCCCCCAGTTTGTAGTCATCTGCGAACTTTGTCAGCCATAATCCCCCCGTGTTAGCCTGAACCTCAGAGAAGTATATACCGAACAAGAGAGGTCCCAGAACTGAGCCCTGTGGGACGCCACTTGTAACTGGTTTGGATTCGGACATGGCACCTGCGATTCTGACCATGTGAGTTCTATCTCTGAGCCAGTTTGCAACCCATCTTGTGATATAGGGGTTGATATTTAAGCTGGTAAGCTTATTTATGATGCCCGAGTGGAGTATTGTGTCGAAGGCTTTTGCGAAGTCCAGGTAGGCTGTGTGGACTACCTTGCCCTCATCTATGGCTTTGGTAACTGTTTCAAAGAAAGCAACTAGGTTTAAGAGGCAAGATCTGCCCTTAACAAAGCCGAATTGGGTAGGGTCCAGTGTCTGGAGGCTCCCAATGTCTTTGTTTATGAGTTCCATGATAATACGCTCCATAGCTTTACAGACCAGACTAGTCAGGCTTATGGGGCGATAGTTTCCGGGGTCTGTTGTGGCACCACCATTGTGGAGTGGGACCACTGTAGCTGTACACCATTTTTTGGGTATATATCCTGTAGTAAGGCTAAGTTTGAACAGTGACTTAATGTGAGGGTTCAGTTCTTCTTGGAGCTCATGTAAGACACAGCCTGGGACACCGTCCGGTCCCATAGATGCTGTGTTTTTTGCTTTGGAGAGGGCAGCTTTCACCTGTGCATCTATGATGTCAGGAAGGTTACATTCAGTTGGGATAGGTGTTTGCTCCTTTGGGGGGGAAGGGGGGGAGAGGTTTGCACTGAATCTGTCTGCCAGGATATTGGCTATGTCTGTAGGTTCGGTATATTTTGTACTGTTATGCAACAATTCAGAGCATATCTGGGAGTTTCCGCCCATGTTTCTGACATAACTAAAGAAGGCCTTGTGATTATCTTTAGTGTCTAGGGCAATTTTTCTTTCGAAACTGGCCTTTGATGATTTTATGAGGGATCGAAGTTTCTTGCTAATACTGATCAGAGATGCCTTCCCTTTTTGGGATTTTGCTCTGTCGTGTAGTAGCTTCCTCCTTCTGTTGTATAGCTTATTTATGGCCGGGGTCCACCAGACCGGTCTCCTGTTTTTGGAGGAGTGAGTCTTGGTTTTATTTGGGATAGCACAATCCATGCATTCCTGCAGGTGCTCATAGAATGCATTTGTAAAGGATTCTGTGGATTGGGCTGTATTATCCTCTGGCCCAGGGGCTTTGAAGGATTCCACCTCAGTCTTGAGAAGTGCAAAGTTGGCTTAGGAGAAATTCTTTGCAGTGATTTCCTTGGCTGGGGGTGGGGACGGGATATGGATGTCCAGGGAAATTTGTTTATGGTGTGGAACATAGAGTCCCCATGTTGGTGATGACCAGGTCCAATATGTTGTTTCCTCTTGTGGGAGTGGTGACCAGTTGTTCCATTGTGTTAGAGTTTATAAATTCAAGGAACCATTGGGCAAGGGTGTTTGGGCTTGAGTAGTTTTCCCAGTCAATGTTTGGGTAGTTGAAGTCACCCAATAACATAGTGTTTGGAGAGACCTTCATATTTTCCAGTGTTCTCAGGAATGCCAAGTGGGGTTCCTGTAATAGGGAGGGTGTTCTGTAGCAGGCTACAAACTGAAAGGCAGTTTTGCCCGCTGTTAGTTGCACATGGATGGTTTCCGATGCTTCGTGCAGTGCCACTAACCTGGAGGTGTAGGTATCTTTGATGAATATAGATACTCCCCCTCCTTTTGTGCTTCGGTCCAAGTTTTGGGGCCGAAACACATGGTATGAGTTATAACCTGGTAGTGTTGGGGTGCTCTCAGGAGTCTTGAACCAGGTTTCTGTTACTGCACAGACATCAATTTTCTCCATACTGAGGAGAGTCTCAAGTGTGTGCATCTTGAGATTTAGACTTCTGGCATTGAGTAGCATTACCTTTAGTTTTTTTATCTTTTGGTTGTCTATGGAGGTGGGTTTGTCCTTTGAGCCTTGCCTAAAAAAGGCACTATGGGGGTGGCAAGAGCCTTGGCCAGTATACGAAAGCCTAAGGGTGACAGGTGCAAGCCGTCCCTAGTGAAGCAACGTGGCTTGTCGAGCATGTCATCCTAGGCTGATACATGTGAGAGATGCAGTTACACAGCCAAACTGGAGGCAGAGCTCTCTCAACCCAAGACTGGCACACACTGATCCTGCAGAGATAACAAACCTGCTAGTGGACAGATTTGGTGAAAATTTCACTCCCTTATCCCCTCCAAACTTATCACAGACCTTTCCCCCAACTTCTCCCCACCCTACATATCCAGATAGCAGGTCATTAAAGACTTGTCTAAGACAAAAAATATGGCCACTATGGGACCAGACAGCACCCCAGGCTGTTTTCTAAACAAATTAAAACATGAACTAGCATCACCATTAAGTATCCTATTTAATCACAGCCTAACCACTGGCTTTGTTCCCGCAGAATGGAGAACAGCAACAGTTATTCCCCTCGACAAAGGTGGCTTAGCAACAGATCCAGGGAATTATAGACCCATAAGTCTGACCAGCCTCATCTGTAAAGCCATGGAATGCATCATCATGGATCTCATAAATAAAGGCATAGGCAACCTCTAAACCCTGGATCTGACCAAATTCAGCTTTGTCAAGAGCAAATCCTGCCTGTTAAACCTGGTGGATTTCTTTGAAAATGTGACCAGGGCCATTGACAAAGGCAAATCTGTGCACACAGCATATCTCGACTTGGCAAAGGCCTTTGACACAATCCCACATTCAGGCATTACTGATCTTCTTCTTCTTCTTCTTCTTCTTTTGACTGCTCCCATTAGGGGTCGCCACAGCGGATCATCTGTTTCCATTTCTTCCTGTTCTCTGCATCTTGCTCTGTCACACCAACCACCTGCATGTCCTCTCTCACCACATCCATAAACCTTATATTAGGCCTCCCACTTTTCCTGTTACCTGGCAGCTTCATCCTTAGCATCTTTTCCCCAATATACTCAGCATCCCTCCTCAGCATATGCCCAAACCAATGTAGTCTTGCCTCTCTGGCTTTGTCTCCAAACCTTCCAACCTGGGCTGACCCTCTAATATACTTATTCCTAATCCTGTCCACCCTTGTCACACCCAGTGCAAATCCTAACATCTTCAACTCTGCCACGTCAAGCTCTGACTCCTGCCTTTTTGTCAATGCCACTGTCTCCAACCAATATAACATAGCTGGTCTCACTACCCTCTTGTAGACCTTCCCTTTCACTCTTACTGGTATTCGTCTGTCACAAATCACTCCTGACACTCTCCTCCACCCACTCCATCCTGCCTGTACTCTCTTCTTCACCTCTCTTCCACACTCACCATTACTCTGAACTGTTGATCCCAAGTACTTAAACTCATTCACCTTCACCACCTCTACTCCCTGCATCCTCAGCATTCCTTTATTCTCCCTCTCATTCACACACATATATTCTGTCTTAGCCCTGCTGGCCTTCATTCCTTTTCTCTCTAGAGCATATCTCCACCTCTCCAGGGTCTCCTCCACCTGTTCCCTACTCTCACTACAGATCACAATGTCATCTGCAAACATCATAGTCCATGGGGACTCCTGTCTGATCTCGTCTGTCAACCTGTCCATCACCATTGCAAATAAGAAAGGGCTCAGAGCTGATCCTTGATGTAATCCCACCTCCACCTTAAAAGCATCCGTCACTCCCACCGCAGACCTCACCGCTGTCACACTGCCCTCGTACATATCCTGTACCACTCTTACATACTTCTCTGACACTCCCGACTTCCTCATACAATACCACAACTCCTCTCTAGGCACCCTGTCATATGCTTTCTCTAAATCCACAAAGACACAATGCAATTCCTTCTGACATTCTCTGTACTTCTCCATCAACACTCTCAAAGCAAACATTGCATCTGTAGTGCTCTTCCTGGCATGAAACCATACTGCTGATCACTAATCATCACCTCCCTTCTTAACCTAGCTTCCACTACTCTTTCCCATAACTTCATGCTGTGACTGATCAATTTAATCCCTCTGTAGTTACTACAGCTCTGCACATCACCCTTATTCTTAAAAATCGGTACCAAAACACTTTTTCTCCATTCCTCAGGCATCCTTTCACTTTCCAAGATTTCATTAAACAATCTAGTTAAAAACTCCACTGCCATTTCACCTAAACACCTCCATGCTTCCACAGGTATGTCATCTGGACCAACAGCCTTTCCATTCTTCATCCTCTTCATAGCTATTCTTACTTCCTCCTTGCTAATCCACTGCACTTCATGATTCACTATCCGCACATCATCCGACCTTCTCTCCCTCTCATTCTCTTCATTCATAAGCCCCTCAAAGCACTCTTTCCATCTGCTCAACACACTCTCCTCACTTGTTAGTACATTTCCCTCATTATCCTTTATCACCCTTACCAGCTGCACATCTTTACTAGCTCGGTCCTTCTGACTAGCCATTCGGTACACGTCCTTTTCTCCCTCCTTAGTGTCCAACCTTTTATACAACTCCTCATACGCCTTATCCTTAGCCTTCACCCCTCTCTCTTTGCCATGCACCTCATCTCCTTATACTCTTGTCTACTTTCTTCATCTCTCTGACAATTCCACTTCTTCTCCAACACCCTCTTTCTCTGTATACTCTCCTGTACTTCTTCATTCCACCACCAGGTCTCCTTGTCCTCTTTCCTCTTTCCAGATGTCACACCAAGCACCTCTCTAGCCATATCTCTTACTAGCTCTGCTGTAGTTACCCAGCTATTCGGTAACTCTTCACTGCCACCCAGTGCCTGTCTTAACTCTTCCCTGAACATCACCTCACAATTACCATTTTTCAATTTCCACCATTTGATCCTTTGTGCTGCCCTCACACTCATCCTCCTCTTCTTGATCACTAATGTCATCCTACAAACCACCATCCTATGCTGTCTAACTACACTATCCCCACCACCACTTTACGGTCTCCAACCTCCTTCAGACTGGCCCTTCTACATAAGATATAATCCACCTGTGTGCATCTTCCTCCACTCTTTTATGTCACGCTATGCTCCTCCCTCTTGTTAAAATACGTATTCAACACAGCAATGTCCATCCTTTTCACAAAATCCACTACCATCTGACCTTCTGCATTCCTTTGCTTAACACCATACCTACCCATCACTTCCTCATCCCCTCTGTTCCCTTCACCAACATGCCCATTGAAATCTGCTCCAATCACCAGTCTCTCACCCTTGGGTACAGTCATCAATAATGCCTATGCCATTTCTCCTCCCATCCACACCATGATAAAACAATTTGAACCCACCTCCAATACACCTAGCCTTGCTCCCCTTCCATCTGGTCACTTGCACACACAATATACCAACCTTCCTTCGGTCCATCATATCAGCTAGCTCTCTCCCTATACCAAGTCATACTGCCAACATTCAAAGTTCCGACCCTCACTATCACAGTTCTAGCCTTTACCTGCCTTCGGCCATGCCTTCTGCCTCTTCTCCTCCTTCGGCCAACAGTAGCCCAATTTCTGTCAGCACCCTGTTAGCCAACAGTACTGGTGGTGGTCGTTGTTAACTCAGACCTTGACCAATCCGGTATGTATATGTGTACTTTTGTCTGCATAAACTTAGCAAACTGAATGTAAACCCCTTTGTTGTAAGATGGGTTGCCAACTGGCAAACAAACCAGTCACACACTATCAAAGTGGGTGACTCCACATCAACCAGCAGACCTGTCACCAGAGGGAAGCCAAAAGGGTCAGTGTTGGGCCTCCTACTGTTTGGTATATACTTCTCATAAGATCAGGCAAAACTAAGGGGCTGTGGCTGACCAGGTTTGCAAATACTGCAAACTGGGTGCAATTATTGAATCCCCAAATAATCTCAGTATACTTCAGGAGGGTCTTACGCAGACCCCCAAATGATCTCAGTATACTTCAAGAGGGTCTTACGCAGACCCCCAAATGATCTCAGTATACTTCAGGAGGGTCTTACGCAGACCAACGACTGATGTCTTAGTCACAGTCTCAAACTGAATACAAAGAAATGCATCATCATTCCCTTTAGTAAAAACAATGTCTCCTCACACTATCAAATTAACAACAATACCCTATGTACCTACAAAGTGGTAAGGGATCTGGGATGACAAGTAGACTGTGACCTTAACTTCGACCACCATGTGTCTATTGTAGTAAGGAAGGCTTTCTAAGTAGCACACTTGATTAGCAAAGGAATCGCCTCTAGAGCAAAGGAGGTTATAACCCCTCTATACTCATCACTAATCATACCCATAATTGAGTATAATGCTCCCTTTTGGCATGTACCGTACAAAGTACCTTCAGCACTTGGAGAGACCTCAGAGGTTTCTAACTAAGAAGATCAAAGGACTCCAGCACATGCCTTACACAGACCGACTAAAGTCCCTGTCACTATTCTAAGTATCTTATAGACTTCTTAGGGGAGACTTATGCCTGGCTTACAGAGCAATCTCCGACCCAAACCTAATGAATTTACTGCACATCCATAAATCAAATGGGACTAGAGTTACTCATTCCAGGGATCTAAATATGGCCTGTGACTTGAATAGGACATGCTGGAGGGACAGATTTGTCTCTGTCTTTGGACTAGACTGCCAATTCATGTGAAGCAGAGCACCTCTATGATGCTGTGCGAAAGGAACCTGGACGAGTGGATGGGGCACCGTAAATTCTTACTGGGGATAGCGCTCATGACCCTCCTGAACATGGGCAGTAATTACTAAATGCAGTCCTGGGTATTGACTAGAATATCTATGGTATTATATTGGGATAAAATGACTAGGCTTGAAATTACCTCCAGTTCGATAGCCTAGTAACCTCCTATGACCTTATGACCCTGTAAAGAAAAGAGTAAAATGCTAAAATGTAACAAGTCAAACGGTACATAAAATACAGCAGATTAGATAAAAAACAAAAAGAAAATGTGTAACAGTACAGAGGACAGCATACACACATGCAGATATACCTAGCATTGAGAAAAATATTTGTAAATTGGAAAAAAGCAATGTACTTTGCAAGGGCATGCAGAAATAACAGCAGTGGGGAAAGCATGGTAACCAGGTAAAATTTATGACAGAAAAAGCTCTATAAATAGAAAGACTAAAAAACATAGACCAGAATGTGTCAGAGATCAGTGTCAGTGTGTGAAATTAACTTAGACATTCATACACAGTCGAGATTGAAAGCAAATGTAAGGTCAGAGATAAAGATGATGATCACAGGTAAGAGAATGTCAACATAGTCAGTAGCATCTGTCAGCATAATGGCATGTGACATTCATAAAAAGCTAAAACAACAACCCAAGTTTCACAACACGTCTAAAAACATATGCTAAAAACTCAGCAATACCTCAAAAGTTGTTTTGATACAGAAGCAAAAGTGAATGACAGTGATGAAGGTAATTGTCCATGTGCCAGAAGAAACTGGATTATCTGAAAAAAAAGGAACTGCACCAAACTTACATAGCCACAACTGGATTATGTCTACAATGCTATCATTCAGGAAAGGCACGTGAACTGATAGGAACTAATAAAAAGGGCAATTTTTATAGACTAAAAGAGGAAAAGATGGAGAAAATTAATTTACAGAAGACCGTATCTTCATCTTCTTCTTCTTCTTCTTCTTTCGGCTTTTCTCGGTTAGGGGTCGCCACAGCGGATCAGGAAACGCACGCAACCACAGGGAGAACATGCAGACTCTGTACAGAAAGCACCCCAGCCAAGAATCGAACTGGAGATAAAGATGATAAAATTTTATACTGTAAAGAAATTGTAAGAAGCAGAAACACAAAAGAAAAACACTATGCCAAACCAACGCAGAACAGAATAAGATGGCATGTGTTTAGATATCTGAGCTGCCAAAAATAGACTGGACAAATGTCAAAATGGATCCACTATGAATGCTGGCTTCATCCAAGCCAGCACCACACCATCTTGGTCATAAAATCTTGTGAAGGACAGCTTGTATACACACATTCTTTTAATACATGCACTAGAACTGGTCATTTACAAGTATGACAACAGTGAAAAAATTTGTGCAGGGATACAAGCCCTCCTCCACTGCTTATGTTGGGGGTGGGGGGTTTGCTCCCCTCACTCCTTTTACTTTGTTATTCTCAGTCATTACTATTTTAGATACCCCAAAATATTAGAAGAGTTTGTTTTGACTGGCCAATGTGTCAGCAACAACACAATAGCTCACTACAAAGTAAATAAAATTACAGATTTCAGGTGGGATAATGCAGTGACAGAAAGCAAGGGTTAGTGGAATGTTAGCAGGTAAGCAAGACCATCACTGTAAAGAAGCAGCTGAGGAAGGTGCCCGTTAGAATGACTCATAAATACGTGGTCACACCTGTGATACTTGGTAAACAAATCCTTTCATTGACTGGAAGGACATCCCTGTTATTGGCTGCTCTGTGTTGATAGGATTTCAGGTCTGGACTGCAGTCACAGTAACAGGCCTAAGTATAACTAAAAATATATGCATCCAGGTGAAAAGTCTTAAGTAAACCTCTTCAACCTTGTAAAAGTATGCAACAGCGATCTGAAGTGGAGTAAGGAGGTCCTGGGTCAAAAGGTTAAAAGATAAACGGATAAAAAATAGCCCAAAGATCTTCAGTTCATCATTCATCATATACCATTTGATACATGATAGGCCAGCTTTGGTGATGGCCATTTCTCTGACATGTTTGTATAGCCACTTGCTTGGAACTGTGCTTGTCCTGTGTAATATCATCTGTCTGGATAAAATTCCATAACCATACACTTCACACAGCTCAGATTCAGACAAAAATAGTTTTATATGCATACTGAAGCAGCACCATGTTTCTGTTGTATGGGGCAGCATAATGTGTATTTAATTGTCAGATGTGCTTTAAGTATATTTATTCAAACTTAACAGAAGTGTACCAGAGACACTGAATACAACCGTGCATCAATAGGTATTTACTATAGTCACAAGGAAGAACACAATATGTTCAAAACCGAAGTGTTAAGATAGCATGGTGCACTTTACAGAAAAAATCCATGGGTGTCAGGAGAATCCTGAACAATAAATGATGTTAAAATAATGACATAAATCAACAGAAATAAAGTCACAAATTGTAAGGATGTAGGAAAAATCACCACTGTTCAGATAAGCCACTTTTTAGCAAAGGCCACCTACAACCCCTTTTCCAATTTTTGCACATGGGGTCAGGGTGTCACTTCAACAATGACAATCATCTAGAGCCAAAGTTTACACTGCCAGGTGGCTAGCCCTGCCATAGTAGTTCTCCCACACCATAAACTTAGACCTATGGCCACTTTAAAGTGTCTAATCCACCTACTGCACGTCTTTGGAATGTGGGCTGGAAATCAGAGCACCTGCAGAAAACCCAAGCGAACACAGAGAGGACATGTAGACTCCACACATAAGGCACCCCAGCTGAGAATCGAAATGGGGAGCCTCTTGCTGTGAGGTGACAATCCTATCCACTGTGCCACCCTATGGGAGAAGTTACAGTATATACCAACTCCTAAAAGAAACAAATTAGTTGCATTTATTTACGCATTTGATTGGGTAAACAGACTGATTCAAGGACCTTTTTTCAGGCAAAACCTGGACCAATCTGTGGGATATAAAGCAAGGATACACTGAGCAAAATATGAATATAATCAAACAGAATGGCATTTGTGGCACAGTAAATGGACTGGGCTTGACAATAAAGATTTAATATTTACAACGGTGAGACATAGTTGTTAAATCACAAACAGTACAACACAACATGAGTGAATGACACTGTAAAATGCCATAAAGCACTGAATTTGGTGTCTGTGCTTAACAATCCATACCTCACTTCACCTTTAACAGTACTTCACTAAGCTAAATTATGGCATATTTTGGACAGTTGCATTTACATGTCATGAAGTGAGACATCTTCCCATGTGCCATCTAATTCCATGAATCTCACTCAGAAACAAAGCAAAGAGAAGCCAAAATTGATCTTGTAGTTGACATTTTGTCTTATGCCGATCTGTTTTTCTCTGTTTTGAAAACTGATTATGTTTTCCTCCCTTACATTTGGATAGTCTGGTATAAAATCCAGAGAAGACTGCCATTCTACTCTGAAGAACGTAAATGCAACAGAATGATGAAAACAGCCATAGTCAGTACAGGGAGTTCAGGTGATGGAATACATCCAATGGCATAGCCATGGTCAGCACAGGGAGTTCAGGTGATGGAATACATCCAATGGCATAGCAATGGTCAGCACAGGGAGTTCAGGTGATGGAATACATCCAATGGCATAGCCATGGTCAGCACAGGGAGTTCAGGTGATGGAATACATCCAATGGCATAGCCATGGCCAGCACAGGGAGTTCAGGTGATGGAATACATCCAATGGCATAGCCATGGTCAGTACAGGGAGTTCAGGTGATGGAATACATCCAATGGCATAACCATAGACAGTACAGGGAGTTCAGGTGATGGAATACATCCAATGGCATAGCCATGGTCAGTACAGGTAGTTCAGGTGATGGAATACATCCAATGTCATAGCCATGGTCAGTACAGGGAGTTCAGGTGATGGAATATATCCAATGGCATAGCCATGGTCAGCACAGGGAGTTCAGGTGATGGAATACATCCAATGGCATAGCCATGGTCAGCACAGGGAGTTCAGGTGATGGAATACATCCAATAGCATAGCCATGGTCAGTACAGGGAGTTCAGGTGATGGAATACATCCAATGGCATAGCCATGGTCAGTACAGGGAGTTCAGGTGATGGAATACATCCAATGGCATAGCCATGGTCAGTACAGGGAGTTCAGGTGATGGAATACATCCAATGGCATAGCCATGGTCAGCACAGGGAGTTCAGGTGATGGAATACATCCAATGGCATAACTATGGTCAGCACAGGGAGTTCAGGTGATGGAATACAGCCAATGGCATAGCCATGGTCAGTACAGGGAGTTCAGGTGATGGAATACATCCAATGGCATAGCCATGGTCAGTACAGGGAGTTCAGGTAATGGAATACATCCAATGGCATAGCCATGGTCAGTAAAGGGAGTTCAGGTGAAGGAATACATCCAATGGCATAGCCATGGTCAGCACAGAGAGTTCAGGTGATGGAATACATCCAATGGCATAGCCATGGTCAGTACAGGGAGTTCAGGTGATGGAATACATCCAATGGCATAGCCATGGTCAGTACAGGGAGTTCAGGTGATGGAATACATCCAATGGCATAGCCATGGTCAGCACAGGGAGTTCAGGTGATGGAATACATCCAATGGCATAGCCATGGTCAGCACAGGGAGTTCAGGTGATGGAATACATCCAATGGCATAGCCATGGTCAGCAAAGGGAGTTCAGGTGATGGAATACATCCAATGGCATAGCCATGGTCAGCACGGGGAGTTCAGGTGATGGAATGCATCCAATGGCATAGCCATGGTCAGTACAGGGAGTTCAGGTGATGGAATACATCCAATGGCATAGCCATGGTCTGTACAGGGAGTTCATGTGATGGAATACATCCAATGGCATATACATGGTCAGTACAGGGAGTTCAGGTGATGGAATACATCCAATGGCATAGCCATGGTCAGCACGTGGAGTTCAGGTGATGGAATACATCCAATCGCATAGCCATGGTCAGCACGGGGAGTTTAGGTGATGGAATACATCCAATGGCATAGCCATGGTCAGTACGGGGAGTTCAGGTGATGGAATACATCCAATGGCATAGCCATGCTCAGTACAGGGAGTTCAGGTGATGGAATACATCCAATGGCATAGCCATGGTCAGTAAAGGGAGTTCAGGTGATGGAATACATCGAATGGTATAGCCATGGTCAGCACGGGGAGTTCAGGTGATGGAATACATCCAATGGCATAGCCATGGTCAGTACGGGGAGTTCAGGTGATGGAATATATCCAATGGCATAGCCATGGTCAATACGGGGAGTTCAGGTGATGGAATACATCCAATGGCATAGCCATGGTCAGTACAGGAAGTTCAGGTGATGGAATACATCCAATGGCATAGCCATGGTCAGTACAGGGAGTTCAACTGATGGAATACATCCAATGGCATAGCCATGGTCAGTACAAAGAGTTCAGGTGACGGAATACATCCAATGGCCTAGCCATGGTCAGTACAAAGAGTTCAGGTGATGGAATACATCCAATGGTAAAGCCATGGTCAGTATGGGGAGTTCAGGTGATGGAATATATCCAATGGCATAGCCATGGTCAGTACAAAAAGTTCAGGTGATGGAATACATCCAATGGCATAGCCATGGTCAGTACAGGGAGTTCAGGTGATGGAATACATCCAATGGCATAGCCATGGTCAGTACAAAAAGTTCAGGTGATGGAATACATCCAATGGCATAGCCATGGTCAGTACGGGGAGTTCAGGTGATGGAATACATCCAATGGCATAGCCGTGGTCAGTACAGGGAGTTCAGGTGATGGAATACATCCAATGGCATAGCCATGGTCAGTACAGGGAGTTCAGGTAATGGAATACATCCAATGGCATAGCCATGGTCAGTACAGGGAGTTCAGGCGATGGAATACATCCAATGGCATAGCCATGGTCAGTACAGGGAGTTCAGGCGATGGAATACATCCAATGGCATAGCCATGGTCAGTACAGGGAGTTCAGGCGATGGAATACATCCAATGGCATAGCCATGGTCAGTACAGGGAGTTCAGGCGATGGAATACATCCAATGGCATAGCCATGGTCAGTACAGGGAGTTCAGGTGATGGAGTACATCCAATGGCATAGCCATGGTCAGTACTGGGAGTTCAGGTGATGGAATACATCCAATGGCATAGCCATGGTCAGTACGGGGAGTTCAGGTGATGGAATACATCCAATGGCATAGCCATGGTCAGTACGGGGAGTTCAGGTGATGGAATACATCCAATGGCATAGCCATGGTCAGTAAGGGGAGTTCAGGTGATGGAATACATCCAATGGCATAGCCATGGTCAGTACAGGGAGTTCAGGTGATGGAATACATCCACTGGCATAGCCATGGTCAGTACTAAGAGTTCAGGTGATGGAATACATCCAATGGCATAACCATGGTCAGTACAAAGAGTTCAGGTGATGGAATACATCCAATGGTATAGCCATGGTCAGTATGGGGAGTTCAGGTGATGGAATATATCCAATGGCATAGCCATGGTCAGTACAAAGAGTTCAGGTGAAGGAATACATCCAATGGCATAGCCATGGTCAGTACAGGGAGTTCAGGTGATGGAATACATCCAATGGCATAGCCATGGTCAGTACAAAGAGTTCAGGTGATGGAATACATCCAATGGCATAGCCGTGGTCAGTACAGGGAGTTCAGGTGATGGAATACATCCAATGGCATAGCCATGGTCAGTACAGGGAGTTCAGGCGATGGAATACATCCAATGGCATAGCCATGGTCAGTACAGGGAGTTCAGGCGATGGAATACATCCAATGGCATAGCCATGGTCAGTACAGGGAGTTCAGGCGATGGAATACATCCAATGGCATAGCCATGGTCAGTACAGGGAGTTCAGGTGATGGAATACATCCAATGGCATAGCCATGGTCAGTACAGGGAGTTCAGGTGATGGAGTACATCCAATGGCATAGCCATGGTCAGTACTGGGAGTTCAGGTGATGGAATACATCCAATGGCATAGCCATGGTCAGTACTGGGAGTTCAGGTGATGGAATACATCCAATGGCATAGCCATGGTCAGTACGGGGAGTTCAGGTGATGGAATACATCCAATGGCATAGCCATGGTCAGTAAGGGGAGTTCAGGTGATGGAATACATCCAATGGCATAGCCATGGTCAGTACAGGGAGTTCAGGTGATGGAATACATCCACTGGCATAGCCATGGTCAGTACTAAGAGTTCAGGTGATGGAATACATCCAATGGCATAACCATGGTCAGTACAAAGAGTTCAGGTGATGGAATACATCCAATGGTATAGCCATGGTCAGTATGGGGAGTTCAGGTGATGGAATATATCCAATGGCATAGCCATGGTCAGTACAAAGAGTTCAGGTGAAGGAATACATCCAATGGCATAGCCATGGTCAGTACAGGGAGTTCAGGTGATGGAATACATCCAATGGCATAGCCATGGTCAGTACAAAGAGTTCAGGTGATGGAATACATCCAATGGCATAGCCGTGGTCAGTACAGGGAGTTCAGGTGATGGAATACATCCAATGGCATAGCCATGGTCAGTACAGGGAGTTCAGGCGATGGAATACATCCAATGGCATAGCCATGGTCAGTACAGGGAGTTCAGGTGATGGAATACATCCAATGGCATAGCCATGGTCAGTACAGGTAGTTCAGGTGATGGAATACATCCAATGTCATAGCCATGGTCAGTACAGGGAGTTCAGGTGATGGAATACATCCAATGGCATAGCCATGGTCAGTACGGGGAGTTCAGGTGATGGAATACATCCAATGGCATAGCAATGGTCTGTACGGGGAGTTCAGGTGATGGAATACGTCCAATGGCATAGCCATGGTCAGTACAGGGAGTTCAGGTGATGGAATACATCCAATGGCATAGCCATGGTCAGTACAGGGAGTTCAGGTAATGGAGTACATCCAATGGCATAGCCATGGTCAGTACAGGGAGTTCAGGTGATGGAATACATCCAATGGCATAGCCATGGTCAGTACAGGGAGTTCAGGTGATGGAATACATCCTATGGCATAGCCATGGTCAGTACAGGGAGTTCAGGTGATGGAATACATCCAATGGCATAGCCATGGTCAGTACGGGGAGTTCAGGTGATGGAATACATCCAATGGCATAGCCATGGTCAGTACGGGGAGTTCAGGTGATGGAATACATCCAATGGCATAGCCATGGTCAGTACGGGGAGTTCAGGTGATGGAATACATCCAATGGCATAGCCATGGTCAGTACGGGGAGTTCAGGTGATGGAATACATCCAGTGGCATAGCCATGGTCAGTACGGGGAGTTCAGGTGATGGAATACATCCAATGGCATAGCCATGGTCAGTACGGGGAGTTCAGGTGATGGAATACATCCAATGGCATAGCCATGGTCAGTACGGGGAGTTCAGGTGATGGAATACATCCAATGGCATAGCCATGGTCAGTACGGGGAGTTCAGGTGATGGAATACATCCAATGGCATAGCAATGGTCTGTATGGGGAGTTCAGGTGATGGAATACATCCAATGGCATAGCCATGGTCAGTACAGGGAGTTCAGGTGATGGAATACATACAATGGCATAGCCATGGTCAGTACAGGGAGTTCAGGTGATGGAATACATCCAATGGCATAGCCATGGTCATTACAGGGAGTTCAGGTGATGGAATACATCCAATGGCATAGCCATGGTCAGTACAGGGAGTTCAGGTGATGGAATACATCCAATGGCATAGCCGTGGTCAGTACAGGGAGTTCAGGTGATGGAATACATCCAATGGCATAGCCGTGGTCAGCACAGGGAGTTCAGGTGATGGAATACATCCAATGGCATAGCCATGGTCAGTACAGGGAGTTCAGGTGATGGAATACATCCAATGGCATAGCCATGGTCAGTAAAGGGAGTTCAGGTGATGGAATACACCCAATGGCATAGCCATGGTCAGCACAGGGAGTTCAGGTGATGGAATACATCCAATGGCATAGCCATGATCAGTACAGGGAGTTCAGGTGATGGAATACATCCAATGGCATAGCCATGATCAGTACAGGTAGTTCAGGTGATGGAATACATCCAATGGCATAGCCATGGTCAGTACGGGGAGTTCAGGTGATGGAATACATCCAATGGCTTAGCCATGGTCAGCACAGGGAGTTCAGGTGATGGAATACATCCAATGGCATAGCCATGGTCAGTACAGGGAGTTCAGGTGATGGAATACATCCAATGGCATAGCCATGGTCAGCACGGGGAGTTCAGGTGATGGAATACATCCAATGTCATAGCCATGGTCAGTACGGGGAGTTCAGGTGATGGAATACATCCAATGGCATAGCCATGGTCAGTACGGAGAGTTCAGGTGATGGAATACATCCAATGGCATAGCCATGGTCAATACGGGAAGTTCAGGTGATGGAATACATCCAATGGCATAGCCATGGTCAGTACGGGGAGTTCAGGTGATGGAATACATCCAATGGCATAGCCATGGTCAGTACGGGGAGTTCAGGTGATGGAATACATCCAATGGCATAGCCATGGTCAGTATGGGGAGTTCAGGTGATAGAATACATCCAATGGCATAGCCTTGGTCAGTACGGGGAGTTCAGGTGATGGAATACATTCAATGGCATAGCCATGGTCAGCACGGGGAGTTCAGGTGATGGAATACATCCAGTGGCATAGCCATGGTCAGTACGGGGAGTTCAGGTGATGGAATACATCCAATGGCATAGCCATGGTCAGCACAGGGTGTTCAGGTGATGGAATACATCCAATGGCATAGCCATGGTCAGCACAGGGAGTTCAGGTGATGGAATACATCCAATGGCATAGCCATGGTCAGCTCAGGGAGTTCAGGTGATGGAATACATCCAATGGCATAGCCATGGTCAGCACAGGGAGTTCAGGTGATGGAATACATCCAATGGCATAGCCATGGTCAGCACAGGGAGTTCAGGTGATGGAATACATCCAATGGTATAGCCATGGTCAGTACAGGGAGTTCAGGTGATGGAATACATCCAATGGCATAGCCATGGTCAGTACAGGGAGTTCAGTTGATGCAATACATCCAATGGCATAGCCATGGTCAGTACAGGGAGTTCAGGTGATGGAATACATCCAATGGCAGACAAAATCAATACTCTGCAAAAATATATCTGACGTTTACTTCTGATGCAATGAGCAGTCAATACAAGTATATTTAATATATACTCTGTATTTCCAAATGTCCATCTTTTATCAACTACTGAAGCAATGTTGGAGTAAGTAAAGACAGCCCTTTGGAGTGGTTAGCAAGATCTGTCTACCGTCAAAATATCCTTACTGATTGTGGTATTACTGTTTCCAAAGAATCCAAAGATTGGTTTCAAACACTCCTGAGAACTCACTGTCATCTTCTGATGTGTAGTGTTGCATATGGAGCAAAATGAATAGGAAAAGATATGCAGTGTAGAGCCCTCTGATACTGACCAGCTGTAAGAGCGTGGTATTGAGAAGAAAAAAAAAACTTTCATTGGCATAGAGCACTCTGATACTGACCAGCTGTAAGAGCGTGGTGCTGAGAAAAATAAAACTTTCATTGGTATGAAACTTGTAATGGTTTTTAGGAGTGTCAGTGATGTTGCAGGAGAAGATGTTGTGACTGGCGATCACAACAGACTGCAATGATCCACCTGTTATGTTGTTGTGCTACAACAGTTGCTTGAGATTAAGCTACTGGTAAGCACACGTCTAAACACGGAACAACGAGGATGTTCTTTTTTGATGAGTGCAAAGCGTAAAGCTAAACATTTGTTAGCCTGGCGACTGGAGAGCTCAAACGGCAGGGGTGAAAACAGGAAGTGTGACTTAAGTAGAAAATGACTATATGTTGGCCATACTGGAATATTTCATTATCATTTCCATTTATCTTTGTTGAAAGGGTTATTCCCACTAGACTAATAGCCTCTTTTCAGGGGAAAACCCAAGGTGATATTTATACTGCTAGGACAAATTTGGCCAGAGCATCAGGGAACTTCCCCTATTTGTCGTTGTTGTGAGTGGGACCTATTTTATAAGAGCACTTTCTGTTCTGCATTCCAGGTGCAGAGGTGGCCTAGAGAAACAGGGAGGCAGATGGAGAGAGAAGGAGATAATGGAGTAGTGAGAGAAATGGAGGAGAAAGCAGATATTGAGACCAAAGAATGTGTGCAGGATTCTGAGATGTTTCAAAGACATATGTTTGATGGAGATGAGGTGGCAAATAATGGATGTATAATTAAAGCCATCCAGCTGGGAGGATCACTGGATGATTTACTTAAAGAAATGGTAATGCAGAGTGAGCCAGAAAATGAAGGAGACATTTCGAAATTTCCTGGGGGGACAATATGTACAAAATACAAAAGGAGGGTGCAGAGTCAATGCTGAAGAACAGTGGTGAGATGGAAAAGAAAACATATGCAGTGAAAGGAAAAGACGGCAAATGGCGAGTAGCAGAAATGAAGGCAGAAGAAAATTAAAAATAGAAGTACGTGGTAAGAATTTGAAGTACAGTAGACAAAGAAATGGACAGGTATGAAGTGTAGGTCAACTTAATAGCCCCTTTGGGTATAAAAATACTTGAGGTAAGAGCATTTATTCTTATTATCAAAGAGACATTTTGTGGCATTATATTTGAAACTGTTTTTTTCAATGGAAATTTTTATTGGGGAATATGAAAAAATGAAAGACTGTACTCCATGGAATCTTTATTTGATAGGAGCATTTAACAGGGAAACAAAGAAAGAAAATTTGAAACAGAGGCGGAAAGAGAGATCTTGAAAGGACATTTGAAAGGTTATGCAAAGAAATACTGGACAATGCAAAGGTTTATGATAAAACAGTTTATGGCCTGGTGGATGGGGGTGTAAAGTCGTGTTAAAAACAGAAAGAGAAAAAAATGATACATATACCAAGCAAGGAGAAAAACAGGGATGTTGTAATATACTGGGGACATCCTACAACATGTTTTTTTGGAAATGCAAGATATTTGATAAGTAACTGTGATAAAAGAAAATGTTATATTTGTGGGCAAATGGGACATGATGCAAGCAAAATGTGAATTGAAATGTTATAAATGTAACAAAACTGAACATTTATGGAGGATTGGAAAAATGAAAATAGCAGTAAAGGGGAAAGAAAATGAGAAGAAATGGACAAACAAAAGACATTTTAGAAGCAGTAGAAACAGAAGAAAATTTAGACGAAAAAAAATAATAAAGAGGACATAGAAGAAAGTTCTGAAATAAGAAACAAAGATGTCATAAATTGGGAGATAGTAAGGTTTCTAGCCTTGTGAGACTAACCTGGTTAACAAATGATAAAGACATAAATACATAAATATGTGAAACACAAGTTACTGTCCACTTGATAAGAAGGAGACTGAGACTGTCAGGAGCTCTTCTGACATTAACTGATGAGCCGTACAAAAATGTCTTAAGGGTGACTAGAAGAAGCTCTGGACCATGGCCCTTTCCTGTTTGTATCACTCTGCAATACCAAGAAACAGTCTTTAATATTTCTTCAGGTTTAAATAGGTTTATTTATTTCTTCAGGTTTAAATGGGTTTATTTACAAGGAGAAATTTTAAATGTAACTTTTGACAAAATGTAGGGAATAACAAAAATAGAAAAAAAATCAGCATTCCAGTTTAGTCTTCACTGAATATATGGTGCTATACTCTGCAGTGTTCCAGAAAAAACAGCACTTACAAGTTTATTCTCTTTATCCAAACAAGCAGGTATTTAAAAAAAAAACTCCACAAGACTTTCTGCATCATGCATGAAAATAACCTTGGTCCTTTCCTGACTTCAGGCAGATCCTCCAAACTTCTATTTCAAGGATACTTTTCAGCCGTCCTCATTACATACTGGAGACTCTTCTCTTCCGGGGGAGGGGGTGCAGTAGCTATAGGCAGCTGCTGTTTATTAGTTACTGTTGAAATAATTTTGCCTGCCTGTTTCACAATCTCTAACACCCTCTTGTTTCCCTGGCTCCACAGCAGTCACTGTGTTACACATTACATTCAGCATCCCTATGTACAGGGTGATATTTTTTCTAGTCTCGGATGAACCAGGAAACCAACCTTCCCAAAAGCCTGACCTGAGAAAAATAGTCAAGACTGCAAAGTGGCTGAATGAACTGAAGTTCTCTTCGAAGATGGTGGATATGGCACACCTAATCACTAAGGGCTTTTCATCCAGAAAAAAGGAGGTCATTGTCCCACTGTACTCATCCCTCATTAGACCCATTATAGAATACAACACCCCATTTGGTATGTACCTCTCAAGACATCTGCAACAACTGGAAAGGCCACAGAAATACCTCATTAAAAAAATAACAGGCTTAAAGCAGATGCCCTATGCTGACCGCCTTAAAAAACTCCAGCTATACTCTGTGGCATATCATCTACTCAGAGGCGATCTCTGCTTAACATACAAGACCATGTCAAACCCAGAGCTGTTGGACATGCTACACTTAAAGAAATCCCAATCCCTCAGAGCCACACACTCCAGGGATCTAAACCTTGCCATCACAATCAACAAAACATGCAGGAGGGATAGGTTCCTGACCCAGAGACTCCCCAGACTCTGGAACAGACTTGCCCATACATGTCAAGCAGAGCACCTCTTTGGCCCTCTTCAAAAGGAACCTTGACAATTGGATGGGAGAAAGAAAATTCACCCCAGGGATCACTTCAGTCGCCCTGCTAGACAGGGGACCAGGAAAGTAAACATTGTGGGATGAAATAGCCAGGGAATTGTTATGGCTAGGCTTGTATAAGCTCTAGGGCCGATAACCTAGTACCAACTTATGAATCTATGGATGACCTAGGACAAGGTGACCTGGGAATTTGCAAGTCTGAATAGTAGGAAAGGTTTACACAGGGTGGGAAAAGGGAGAGTTATAATAAATATCCAATAAATGCAAAAAGCTTTACCCTTCTTTTTGAGATATTTTATGTTCTCTCACTAGGACTCACCAAACAGCATTCACCCATAAAAGGGGTATCTGCAACAGTCTGCACAGTTATTCATGAAATGAAGACAGTCAGAGTTATGCTCTCCTGTTAAAGCAGATGCAGGTGGGCACAGGCCCAGCCATCACATCTGAAAAAAAAAAAGGAACAGTGTATCATATGGAAATATACCAATCACATAGTGCTAAGGGATTTTTCCACTTCTCCCCCTTATTGGAGTTTGGAAATACAGACTGTTTTCTACAATTTACCAAACACTGAGGACTCTGGAAATTACACATCAGACGTGGGTAGTTTAGGGCCTGCAAGTTCAAACTGGTAGAATATACCATTTTTACAAACCTGTCCACAGCTGTTGAGTCACTAACCATGAAGTGAGTGGCCAGGTCTTGTGTTTTCTGAAAACAGTGCTAAGAAGACATAAAGATGGAGATATAATAAATAAATGCCTGACAGGAAAAGATTTCCATTCAGGAGGTGGCTTATACAAAATTGTCAGCCTGTGCTGGTGCCAAAACAACCAAGTTGCCTACTCAAATACATACTGAAATACATGCTCGTAGTTAAATCATTTTGAGAGATAGCTGATACTTACCCAAACAATGTAAATGACAAGTTGCAAATAGTTTTTAAACTGTTCTGATACTTGCTCTAACAAATGTATATAATGTGTATGTATACAAATGCATATAATGTGTATGTATACAAATATCAGTGTCATCTTGATTTTCTTTTTACATTATCAGTATGACTTCCCAGGCTGAGCCTGACAGTGGTACTGATAGATTAGTGCTATATGCTGCTAAACAAAAGCAAGCAGATAAATAAATAAATATGCAAGTGTGAGTACTGATTTTAAACAATAAGCATGTGAATGCTAGAAAACCTCAGGGGTCTTCTTCTTCCTCATAAATGTTTTTTTCAGATATTCCTTAGGCAAAGAGCAAAGGAAAGAATGCCACCCTTAATACGGACTTGGAGTCTGAGGGCTTCCCTGGATAAAGAATACACACAAGGACTAAAAGCAGGAGAGAAGAGCTGACTTGTCCTCTCACTTTCTAGTACCAGCACCACCATATGTCACAGTTACAAGCTGGCGATTCTGATAAATAAAGAAAAAACCTTCTGTAACTAGTGCCTGTTGGCAGTCTCCTACACACATCGCATGCAGGAGCAGAGGTATCAAAGGCAAAACAACTGACCAATGTAAAGCACGATGCTGACCAAATGTGTGACACTGGCAAGCATCAGGGTGCTGCCAGAGTGTGGCGCCTAGTAGCAGCAATGAAGTTAAACTGCTGAGGTTTAACGTCATTGCTGCTACTAGGCAATGAAGTTAAACTGCTGAGGTTTGTTGTCTTGTACCAGCTCAGCTATTCCCACCAATGTATAATTTATCAAGGTCTATATTCCTGAATAGCTGGGAGGTGTTGTGGGCTCTGCAGATTTTGAAGTGAAGAAAAGCCAGGGTTTTGGCCTGTTTTTCAGGTATGTTATTTTCTGACTTAGAACACAAGAAAAACCCTCTGGCTAGTCCCTTCACTTGGTCTTGCAACTGCTGTTAAGGGGTGGATGTTGATTCATAGGTTCATGGGTTCCTGGAAGGTTACTAGGTGAACGTCTCTAGAGCCCTTACAAGCCCAGCCATATTTATCCTGAGTTGCTCCAACTGTGACTGGTTAGGAGTGTGAAGTTCACAGAGGTAAGAGTCTATGGTAATTAATACTGACTGCCTCTGTCCATGAGGGACATGGGCACCACTCCAGTAGTGAATTTGCGGTCACCCATCCATTGATCTTGGTTGCATTTGAAGAGGGTCAGGGAGGGTCTCTGCTTCATGTGAACTGGAAGCTTCTTCCAGAGAAATGGCAGTTTCTGGGAGATACAGCCATCTGTCCAGCATGATTTGTTTATATCAGAGGCTAGGTTAAGATCCCTGGAGCAAGTGGTTCACGTACAGTTTGATTTATGAATGTGTAGCATTTCCATCAGGCCTGGATCAGAGACTGCCCTATAAGCCAGGCACAGGTCACCCCTAAGCAGCCTGTAGGAAACAGAATACAGTGACACTGATTTCAGTCTTTCCACATAGGACTTGTTTTGTGTACCCTGTATTTTCTTGTTGAGAAACCTCTGTGTTCTCTCCAGCTGTTGTAGGTGTCTCGTGGGGTATATGCGGAAAGGAACATTGTACTCAATTACTGCTTTGATGAGGGCTGAGTATAATGGAATTATAATATCCTTAGATGTAGATGCAATGCCTTTACTTATGACATGTGCCACATAGAAGGATTTCCTTACCACTGTGGATATCGTACCACTGGGTCTACACTTAGGGTGATGCTGTCTGTAATGTAATTAGCATGGCTGTCAGCTTTCCCAAAGGGAATAATAATGCAGATTTTTGCATTTAGCTTTAATCCATGGCCTTGGCAACAATCATTTGTCTGCGTTAACCCTCTCTGCAGTATATTAATATCATTGGGGGACTCAATGATCAAAATTTGTAATTGTCAGTGAACTTGGTCAGCCATAGGCTTTCCATGTTTGTCTGGACTTCTGAGAAATTACAGTAAAGGCCCAGCACATTGGTGACTGGTCTTTTGCTAGAGGTGAAGTCACCCACTTTGACAGAATGTGCCCTGTTGGTGAGTCAAATGACTACCCATCTAGTGATGTAGGGGTTAATTCCCAGTTGGGAGAGTTTCCCTATAATACCTGACTGGGGGATTATATCAAATGCCTTGGCTAGGTCAAGGTAGGCAGTATGCACTGTCTTTCCTTCATCCAGGGCCTTGGTGACTTTCTCAAAGAAGTCAACCAGGTTTAACAAGCATGATATACCCTTAATGAATACAAACTGGGTTGGGTCTAGAATTTGGAGATTGCCTATGTCCTTGCTGATAAGGTCTCTCACTTTTTAATTTTTCCAAGTCTTTTGGGTTTCTAATATCATGAAAGGAATGGACCCCATTCCTAACTCAAAGTATGATTCAAGTTCATGAAATTAGTATTGTTTTAATCTTTCATGTTAGCCAAAAGTGCTCTTCACAGGGCCTGCAATGTGTCCAGAGCTGACTCCTTCTGCAATTCGTACAGAGTTACATGTATTGGTAACATATCTAAGTATGATTGTAAATAAATTTTTATTATAAGACCCGTTGCTCCTACTACTATTGGAACAGTCTGGGTATCCTTCTTCCACATTGCCCTCATTTTTGTCTGCAAATCCTGGTATTTTATGACTTTCTGTCTCTGTACATAAGACACTGTATCCTGTTGGTGTAGCAATTTCAATGATCAATGCTACTTTTGTTTTCTTTTCATGGACTAATATAGCTGGTTTTCTCACATCTAATTTTTTGAACTGTTGGTAACGGGTGATCCCATGTAATATAAATTTCATCGTTTTCGATGATGCTTTGTGGTTCATGTTCCCAGTATTTGTGTGGTTCTTGTTCCCAGTATTTGTGTGGTTCATGTTCCCAGTATTTGTGTGGTTCATGTTCCCAGTATTTTTGTGGTTCATGTTCCCAGTATTTGTGTGGTTCATGTTCCCAGTATTTTTGTGGTTCATGTTCCCAGTATTTGTGTGGTTCATGTTCCCAGTATTTTTGTGGTTCATGTTCCCAGTATTTTTGTGGTTCATGTTCCCAGTATTTTTGTGATTCATGTTCCCAGTATTTTTGTGGTTCATGTTTCTAGTATTTTTGTGGTTCATGTTCCCAGTATTTGTGTGGTTCATGTTCCCAGTATTTTTGTGGTTCATGTTCCCAGTATTTGTGTGGTTCATGTTTCCAGTATTTTTGTGGTTCATGTTCCCAGTATTTTTGTGGTTCACGTTTCTAGTATTTTTGTGGTTCATGTTCCCAGTATTTGTGTGGTTCATGTTCCCAGTATTTTTGTGGTTCATGTTTCCAGTATTTTTGTGGTTCATGTTCCCAGTGTTTTTGTGGTTCATGTTCCCAGTATTTTTCAGCTACTTCAGCGTTACGAACGTACAATAATCCCCAATGCAATAGTCTAAGGTCCATAGTGATTCTTTCCATGGCCTTGCAGATGAGGCTAGTCCAGCTTATGGGTCTATAATTCCCAGGATTGGTTGGTGGTCCCCCTTTTTGAAGAGGAGTTACTGTTGTTGTCCTGCATTCTGCTGGAACATAGCCAGTTCACCGGCTGTGGTTAAACAGACATCCTCGTGGATCTGTTCGGTCATGTTTTACGTTATTTATAAGACAACTCCATTCTGCTGGAACATAGCCAGCTCGCCGGCTGTGGTTAAACAGACATCCTCGTGGATCTGTTCGGTCATGTTTTATGTTATTTATAAGACAACTCCATTCTGCTGGAACATAGCCAGCTCGCCGGCTGTGGTTAAACAGACATCCTCGTGGATCTGTTCGGTCATGTTTTACGTTATTTATAAGACAACTCCATTCTGCTGGAACATAGCCAGCTCGCCGGCTGTGGTTAAACAGACATCCTCGTGGATCTGTTCGGTCATGTTTTACGTTATTTATAAGACAACTCCATTCTGCTGGAACATAGCCAGCTCGCCGGCTGTGGTTAAACAGACATCCTCGTGGATCTGTTCGGTCATGTTTTACGTTATTTATAAGACAACCTGGGATGTCTGGTCCCGTTGCTGCTGTACTTTTGGCCTTGATGAAGACTATAAATAAAGGAACACTGTAGAGACAAAGTGACACTTGCAAATCACATTGATCTCATACTCCAGTCTCAGGCAAAAAACGTTGGCCCCTGTGTTGTTTATAACTTTTGATTTGGCAACTGCAAGTACATATAGAAATATGGAAGGTTTTTACTTTTAGGCATGAAAAGCAGAATCAGTGAACAGCTAGAAGGAATGGGGGATCATGGCAGGAAGTGTCTCTTAAAAAGAGGCAAGAACACCTTTCAGGAATCAAAGAAAGAGGCATGCATCAAGGGGAAAGTTCAAAATATTAACTACAGTTATTAGGGAGGGCAAAAGAAGGGCCACTGTCTACGGCCCCACCAAATCAATATGTCCATTTTCAGGTACTGCCCTTTGAAATGTTCTCTGCAGCTCATATTTTTATGAAGAGTTTATGCATACTAGCAGTTCATCTATTCTAGATCTTTGTGTCCTTGACAGTAGATCTCTCACGGACAGTGCCCTAAAATCTTTAATCACCTCCTCTGAAGGTATGACATTACTGGATCTAATGCCAGAAGCATGTAGGAAATGCTTTCTTAAAACTTACTATCATATCCTCCCTGAGCCCTCCCTTTTCTGCCTCTCCATTTTCTCCTTGTCACATACATGTTACAGTTGGACAATTTGTACCTTGAAAATTGTATTAGTGTTAAATAGTTAAATGAGTACCTCGGGGCCTTCAGAAGTGGAAATTCCCAACTGGTTTAATATTTGGTTCAGATATCCCCAGTGGAATTTTAGCTACCTTAGATAGACATGGCATTGAGATGATGGAAGCAATTATTCGGGACAGCACCAGGCAGATGAACGACTTGATTAAAGTTGAGACTATTGATCGTGATTTAAAGGACAAGTCATTGTTTGATCCATATAAGGGAAGTTGTGCAATTTTTGATAAAGCAGATCAAAAATGTTTGTTGTTGAAAACCAGTAAACAGTGGAAATTAGAGATGCTAAAGAATACGAAACCAGCACAGCATACCCAAAACCTTTGTCTAACAGTCTTAGAAATTTTATTTATTTATTTAACATTTGTTCACTGGAAAGTCCGACTTGCAACAAAGCCAATTTTCAGCAGGGGCCTGGGAGAAATGTTCCAGATGCATGTCTTTGAAACGTGGGAGGAAACCAGAGCACTCAGCGGAAACCCACATGAACGCAGAGAGGACATACAGACTCAGCACAGAAGACACTCCAACCGAGAATCGAACCGGAGAACCTCTTGCTGTGAGGCGACAACGTTACTGCTGCACCACTACAAAATATTAATGATGATGTCATTCGGTCATCCACTCCCACAAATGAGGATTTTAAGAATACTAATTTGTATGTACAAGATGATGATATTTTAAACATTAAAGACCATTTGGAGTGTCACCCCTACACAAATCAAGCAGAATAGCACAAAAGAAGAGGCGGGACAGTTACAACATGGGAGGAACTTTTTGACCGGTTATCATGCAACACATATGTGACAAGGGGAAGAGAAAGAGGCAAAAAAGGGAGGGGACAGAAAGGATACATTTGGACAATGCCCGTCCCTCCTCATCTGTAGCCTATAGTGAAGATGGCGTTGTGGCCTGGTACAAGAGTTATAGTATTTTTAACTATAGTATGTTGGAAATTACCCGTGAATATTTCTCCCTACTTGGGAAAGGATTTACTTTTGTTCCTATTCAAAGATTCAATATTGCAGATGCATTAGTGGAATTAAAATTATATACAAGGAAATTGAATTTGGCAGTACTGAATAACAATAAAGTGGAACTGATTAAAATGAATAATGACAAACATTTTAAGAAGAAGGATATTTATAATCCCCCATTAAACCCCACAATTTTAGCATTTGATAAACTTTCTGAAAGCGAAATATATCAACTATACAACACAACAAAAAGGATTACCTCTAATTTGTCAAAAGAAAGAAAGAAGTTTGTTAGAGTAGTTGTGCAATAACCCAAATTTACACCTGATTGCACCTGATGAAGCTAGATAAAGGCAGCAGGCTAGTTATTATAGATAACATCCATTATACTGGAGAGATTTTTAAGTTTTTGAACAATGATGAGAGATATTTAGTGTTTCTAAAAATTAAATACATATTGCTTACAAGAAAGTTGAGTTATTTTTAGGAGACTGTTTATTACAGGGCAGTAATGACAAAGATTTGTATAACTTTTTTATATAAAAGAATCAGTGATTCCAACAATATCCGGGATACTGAAAACCCAGTAAGGATATATTAAATCCACATTTCAGGCCAATTGTAGCAGCATAGAGTGGTTCCCAGTGGGATTGGATAGGTTCAGCTCTGAGCCCACTGCTGTTCATACTGGTGATGGACTACATTAGCAAACAGGTTGGAAGGGACAGATCAACAAAGCTGCTGTATGCAGATGATGTGGCATTACAGGCAGACTCTGAGCAAGAACTTCAGCAAAGAATATGGGAATGTAATGCTAAATTGAAGCCATATGGGATGAAACTGAGTACAGATAAGATGGTGGTAATGGCAGCAAACTGGGGAAATCAGAAGACGCTGGGAATTGAGATACAAGGGAAGATAGTGGAATAGGTTAACAGTTTCAAGTATCTGGGAGGGGTTGTTGAGGAGAAGGGAAGTCTGAATGAAGACGTCAAAGATAGAATCAGAGGGGCTGCAGCCAACTGGCACAGAGTCTCAGGTGTAGATATTGACAGAATAATGCCAAAGAAGCTGAAAAGTAAGGTGTGCAAGACAGTGGTGCAACCAGTACTACTGTATGGTATAGAAATCTGGGCAGTAAAGGCAGAACAGATGAGGAAACTGGAGGTGATGAAAATGAGGTGCCTGAGAAGGGTGGTAGGATGCAGACTTTGTGACAAAGAAATATGGACATAACAGGAGAAGCCAAAAACTTCCAATTATAGAAAAGATCAAAGAGAACAGATTATAGTGGTTCAGACATGTGCAGGAAAGCAGAAAACATACTGGTGAGGAAGATTTGGGACAGAAAGGAAGAAGGTAAGCGGATGTCCAGTAAAGAGGTGGATGGATTCTATGAAAGAAAATCTGCAACAGTCAGGCATGAGTGTTGAAGAAGGCAGGAGCATGGCAGTGAATCGAGAGAGTTGGCGACAGTTATAACGATACCCCGACCCCATGTAGAAAAATGGGAAAAGGGGGGCTGATGATGATGATGATCTAGCAGCAGATGGATCTCAGACCTATTTCCAAGCTGTCTAGACAAATCGTAAATTAAAACTTTTCTATTTTTTTGAAGAAGAATATTACAAACACATTAAGGGGTGGCCATGGGCGTAGCATATGCACCCATATATGCCAACAAAGTTATGTGGCAATGGGAGGAGAATTGGATTTTTCAGTCTGGTATTTTTCATCAATGAGTTGGTATGCTAGGTTTTTAGATGATGTATGTATCCTTTGGTCATATAATGAAGATAAAATAAAATGTTTTACTGAATACATTAACGCCTTTACTTCTTATTTAAAATTCACATTCCATTATGGTATGAAATTATTTAGATGTATCAATTGTAAAGACAGAATCAAGCATTGTTAAAGGACAGTTAGTACATTTATGCCATATGGTATCTAATGACCACACTTTTATTGTGGAAGCTGAGAAATTAAAAGCAATGCTTTTTGAATGTGGTTATCCCTTTGAATTTGTGGGTCAAGTGTATATGAGGGTAAAAGGTGAAAGACATACTACGTTTAAACTAGTGGGGATTGGTAGTTCGATAACCATGAATAAATCTACAATTCCTCATAAAAATCTTGGATGCTCCTTCATTTTGGAATATAATTCACATTTTAATGGTATTACAAATATAGTTAAGAACAATTGGAACATCCTTAAAAGTGATGATAAAGTCTTTTCATCTGTAAGATTAGAACCATTATTTGTTTATAAGAGAGGTAGGGATTTTACAAGGGAATTTGAGAGTGGACATCACAGGCTGGTTAAGACCATTAGGGGTACACCAAAATGTTGTTTTTACCACCAGTGCTCAAGGCAAGATGTACCCAGATAAATGGAGTGAGCTTGACTTTTTTACCAGAAGGTAATTCTGGGTCACCGGGGGTTAGTATATTTGGCATTATATCAGAACTGCACTGCTTTTTACATTGGTAAAACTGGGGTAATCTTGTGAAGAAGGATACATGAGCATTTGTATGAGATTACTAGACAAAATGCTGTAATGCTTTATATAAACACTCTAGTAAATGTATTCCTTTCACAACATTTACATTTTTGTTTTTATATTAGATCCCTAAAAATCTAAAGGGTGATTCATGGGAAAACACTATTGAATATAGTGAGTTAACTTGACAACTCAGACTTAGACCTTCTATATTTCCTGCTTTAAATGAACATGTTTCTATTTTTCTATTTTTCCAGTTTTAAAGATGTGAGCGACCAAGCTATAAAATGATGCCCTTGTTTATATTTTTAATGTTTTTATATTATATTTAATGATATTTATATTGTATGCCTTGTTCTGAATAAATTTAATTGATGGTTTCTTTAAGAGATGGATTTACTTAACTTTAATTGGATCACATGATTATTTGAATTTATTTAAATAGCTATTTTGATGAAATGTATTTTGTTCTGATGAAGTTAATTTGTTTTTATGCTCAGACAAAAGCACTTAACATTAAAGTATTGTGAGTTATTTATACTTGTCATGTGATATTTCATTCTTTGACCTACTGAGTAACTGTGATCCACTAATTCCTGTGATTATTGGGTTTTTTGTTTTTGTGGACTGGGATCAGGGTAGGTTTGTTTTTTTCAGTAAGCATATACACATATTTACAGATGCAAGAATATGCTACAACATTTAGTTCAAGAAGTAGTTTACAATGTCAAAACATGGATAGAAAATGGAATTATGCTTAGTAGAGCTTTATGGATAGGATGTAACCATAATGACTGAGATGGCTTATACTACACGGATAGCAGCATATCATTATATAGACAGGTATGAAGACATTAGAAGAGGCAGGTGAGAAGAGCTGCAGGAAAGTAAACCATGAGTAGAAGACAAAGAAAAGATGTGAGAGAGATGCAGAGGAAAGGAGAGTGCAAAGGAGCAGCGAGTGAGACAGAAACAAAGAGAGAAGGTTTCAGTAACTGCACAGGTGTGGGTACTTTCAAGAGTTATGAATGCCTCAACCACCTGGCCCAAGACATGAGCTCTGGGGCCCTCTTTGTGGGAATGAACTGAGAATAAACAGTGCCCAGGTATACACTAATGAAGATTATCAGCGAAGTAGTGGTGGGGGCTGTACAATGTATGGTACCCTTCAGGGACAGAAATGAAGAAGCATGAACAGGAACAGAAAGTACCAGTTATTGTGCTAGGAGAACCACAATAAAGCTGTTCCTGCAAAGATTCATCTCCAAAGGGCAACACATTAGGGATGATGCTGCACACCAAACAAAGCCCAAGCTGTAGCACTTTACACTCAGTCGGCTGGGGGAAGCTCTGATGAGGACCCTCACAGAACACACCAGAAAGTGTCTGTCATGGTCAGCAATGGCATTTACGTGTCCTGTGGGATCAAGGATATAAAAACCTGCAGGGTGATCAAATGGAACTAGGTTATACAGGTAATGCTGGCTGAAGTTATGAGGTCCACAATGGAAGAGAAATCATCCATGCACTTCAGGATGGCCAGGAACACAAGAGACTAAACCCCCCACCTCTATATGAAACAGAACAGATTTTTGTAAGCCTTGCAAGATCAGAGTCCATGATAGTCCTTAAGAGCACCACTGAGTAAGGCTACTGTGTAAGCTGAGCTCCTTCTGGAGGAAGATTGATGAGCTTATGTCCAGCTGTGTCCACATAAGGAAACCACTGCTGCTTTGTGATGGTTTCCCCCAACCTAGGGTGAGCTCTGAGAAAGTACAGCTGTGTTAGGTACTTACCACAAATGTAGATGTTTGAGTAGGTTCACTGTTACAGTCGTTATTTTGGAATATCATTCATACGAGGAGGCTGGCTGGCTAGTCAGACTTCCAGAGCTTTATTCTCCTCCAGGGTTTCAGCAAAGGCCTTTCCATTTGGACTCAAGGATGTTATTGGTATAAGAGATACATCCACTGCTCTTTCTTGTCACAGACAAAGCCAGATAAACAATCTCAGTCCCAAAGCTCTACTAGACCAGATCCATCGCAGAGGTCACCAACCTCCATATGCAGTAACAACACAGAAAAGAAGCAGTCGTGCCTGGTTGGAAGGTGGAACGGTCCAGAAAAGGACTAGGAAGCCACCACAACCAATAGGACAAAAGGACAGCGTGCCTATGTCTTAAGTGATAATTTAATAAAGGTGTTAAAAAAAACATCAGAATGGCGACAGAAGTAAGGGTATCTGAAATGCAAAAGGGAATCTGCTCGAATACCTACATTTATGGTAAGTTCATAACACAATTGTACTATGATCATTGCAGTACTCGTTGCAGCCCTCAGTTTTAGAAAGATTCCCAAATCAAAGACAATCTGGGAGCTGGATACCAGTGACTACAAAATAAGGCCCTACAGGACAGCAGAAACAAAACCTGTCCTGACCCTGGAAACTGCCCCAAAACTGTAGCGTCTAGAAAAGGTGCGGGCAGAAGACCAGAATGTCCTGTGCATTAACACTCCCGAGGAATGCAGCTGCAGTGGTGTATCTTGGAGGAACTTTACCATATGCTTAGTAACATAAGGAGGTACATTTAGTAAGCCACTTAAAAATGGTCTGTTTGTTTATTAGTTTACCCTCTTTCCCTTCTGCAGCAGTAACAAACAGCTGGTCAGACATTGTGAATTCTTCAGGTCTGTAAAAATAAAATCTCATATGTGCATATCTAGGAAATGAAGGATTCTTTCGCTTTTCGAGACTTACTTAGGGAAAAAAAAACTTGCAAATGAAGTATTGGTCAAGGGTGAGGATAGAAAGCACCTTAAGTGTGAAGGAAGGGCTAGTACTGGGGAGACGGAGTTTGTTTTGCACACTAAGGCCTGCACTGCAGAAATTTTCCTTGTAAATGCAATGGCCACCAATAGCATCTTCCAAGACAAGAGTGGGAGGATAGTAGAAACAGCTGATTCAAAAGGTGCCAAGGTTAGCTTTTTTAGTACATAACTTAGATCCCATGGTGGAACAATCTCCATTCTAGGTGTTTTAAAATTGGATGACCATTTTTAGGAACTGCTTAACAGAAGATCTGGAGTCTATGATCCGTATCTGGGCAAGTTGAAATGGCAGCAGCATGCACTTTGAGCTAGGACAGATTTGTACAGGTCTTTTAGATATTCTAGGACCTAGCCATTTCAGATTTGTTTGAGTCAAGTTTCCTGAACTGGTACCAGAGGAAGAATATCTACACATTGAGGCAGGACTTGCCACATTCCCCCTACTAAACCACCTAGCAGATGGAAATAGTTTTGCCTTGGCCAAAAGAGTGCTATCAGAATCACTAGTTTTTTTTTCTCCTTTATTATGGATATTGAGAATATTAAGTAAGGGGGGTGTGGATGTGGGGGGGGGGGCATAGCCCCACATTTTGCAAATAGTTTTTACTGAATATATATATATATATATATATATATATATATATATATATATATATATATATATATATATATATATATATATAGATATATCAATGTATCTTTAATGGATACACCTTTACACCTTACTATAACACTGAATACACTACAATTGTGCCCCCACACCCCCCTTACTTAATATTCTCACTCCAGGGTCGCACTACAGTGGGGTAGGGGCTATATTTCATTTTTGACCAAATGAAATTCGACCAAATGAGCTTTCAGTGAAGTGTGATGCCTGAAATCATATTCAACCAAATGTGATTCGACTAAATGAATGGGATCCATATATATATATATATATATATATATATATATATATATATGTGTGTGTGTGTGTGTGTGTGTGTGTGTGTGTGTGTGTGTGTGTGTGTGTGTGTGTGTGTGTGTGTGTGTGTGTGTGTGTGTGTGTGTGTGTGTATTAAAAACTTCTTCAACATGTTATCAGCATTCATACATACAGATTACTTTAACACGTTGACAAAGTAAAAGAGTAAAAGAATATTAACAACGTAATAACTGGGTACACAAAGTACTAAGTGCCTTTTTATGATTTTAATTAATACAATAGCAATACTATACACCACTATGAAACATAACTTATAACTGAAATTTCTTGAAACTATTTCTTTTCTATTTTAACTTATATTTATTTGTGAATATTTATATAATCAAGAAGAGGACTCCAAAATTGTGCATAATAGAAACACTTGCTTTTGTTCTTAACTACTAACTTATGGATCGTTATATATTTAATTGCCGCTTGTTTAAAACCATCCCATGATGTCTTTGATCTGTCAAGCCAGTTCAGTGAGATGTATAGTTTCATCAGTGAGAAGAGGGTAATTAAAGTATGTATTTTCTGTTTTGTTAATCCAGAATATGTAAAACTGCAAATTCCCATGACACAGTGGTCTTTTCATATCCCACTTTTTCTAGCCTGACTTTTAACAAACACCACAACTTTTATGAACATTTACAGCTCCAGAATATATGAAGAATGTCAACTCTTTGGACTTCACACAATGTATGCAGTTTGATGATGTGGAGTAGTATTTGTTAAATTTATCAGTTGTTAAATACACATCATTTATTATAATGAACTGGGTGTATATGAGTTTTTTTTTTTGTTTTTTTTTTACAAGGTATTAGGTTTAAGGATAATTGAACAGACTGAGGGGTTTTTGTTTATTTTGAACTGCAGGTTTTAATTTGCGCCGGTAGTTTACGTATAATATATTATCCTGATATTTTATTTCTACAATTAATTTATACATATTTATTAGCATTTTTAGTGTGAACATATTCCACAACACCTTGCAGAGATTTGTATAGTCTTATCATATTACAGTTTTGTTGTATTTTAAATTTAGCTTTAGTGTAACTTTTTTTTTTCTTGAAGTCTTAAAAGTTGTTGGTTAGACTCAGTTAGGAAACATTATTTTTGTATTCGGTGATTAAATAAGAATTAGATCTACCTAATTAAAGGGAGGAGCTGAGAAAGTTTTCTTATTGAAGGTGTTCACCTACCATTCTTCTCCAGTCACAAGAGCACTGAGTTTAAAACTGCTGTTTAACTGCAAAAAGCTTTGAATTTTCTCCATTTAAGGTTTGGATATTTCCATTACGTTTTGATTTTGGTCTTATTACAGTTTGTTATATTTTAACTTTTGTTTTAATGTAAGGGTTTTTTTCAACAGGTCTTAAAAGTTGTTGGCTAGGGTCACTATTAGGAAATATTCCATTTGCATTCATTAATTGAATAGGAATTGGATCTAGTTAATTACTGGGAGGAGCTAAGAAACATTTTTTTCTTATTTAAGGTATTCGCCTACATTCATCTTCACCTACAAGAGCTATAAGTTTCAAACTGCTGTTTGACAGCATTGATTTAGCGCGTTCCTATTACGTGATCGAAGATGCATTCTTTGGAATGCGTCTTGATTGAACTTGAAAGCAGGAAATGGCAAAATACTGAAACGGCATATAAGCGATTTCAAAATCACTTGGCCGCCTCCTTTATTTTGCAGTTTTCGTCACTGCAGTGTGATCTCTGAGTTTATATATTTAAGTAGGGGTGTAGGGGGCACAGCCCCCACTTTATGTAATGTTTTAAAGTTTTTTTTTTCTTTTGTGGAGCACCAAATGTTTTCCCTTGGAAAAAATTGCTGTTCTAAGTGTTCAGGATTGTAAGCTTTGAATTACATGGGGTTGATAAATCAGCGTTCGCTTTTTTAAGCTTTCGCTGATTTAATATAGACCCAATTTAGCTGCCCTCCCCTACTGTAAATTAGAGTTGGCAAGCTCCTCCCATTGCTATTTCTATTGGGCACTGATAGCTCAAACTGTTAAAGCACAAACATTAGACCCTTAAAGCTTGTGGTAGCCTCTGTTTCATATCATCACATTTCAGCTAGTGCACACTGCAATACTCAGAGTGCTAATCTGACTGTACATTGTTCTTTTTTGCATTTTAACTTGTTTTAGCCAAACGTTAACTGTATTCATTTATAACTTGGTCTGGGACCTTAGTCTTGTAGTATCCCTTGCGCAAGTGAGAGAATTGTGAATTGCTGCAGGATCTGAGCCTCGTTTATTACATTTCTACTGCATTTTTACTGTTGCATTTTACTTAGTCTGGGAACCTTAGTCTTATTCATAGGTTCATAGGTTCATACTAGGCTATCTGCCCTAGGGCATTTATAAGCCTAGCCAGAGTGTGTTTGGCTTTTGTCACCCATTTTAAATTAATTTTGCTATGCCCTTTTTCGAGGTTAGTATACTGTGCCTTTGTCTAACAGTGACACAGAAGTGATACCTGGGGTAAACCTACGATCTCCCATCCACTCATCAAGATTCCTCTTAAAGAAAGCCAATGAGGGACTCTGCCTAACCTGGACTGGGATTTTATTCCAGAGTGAAGGGAGTCTCTGGGTTATGAATCTGTCCCTCCAGCATGTCCTATTTGTTTTAGTGCTGAGGTTCAAGTCTCTTGAGTGTGTAGCTCGATGGGATTTGGATTTTCTCAGGTGCAGCATGTCCATTAATTCCGGGTTGGACATGGCTTTATACGTCAGGCACAGATCGCCTCTGAGCAGGCAGTATGCCACTGAATAAAGCTGGAGTTTCTTTAACCGGGCAGCATATGGCATCTGTTTGAGCCCTTTGATCCTCTTGGTGAGGTACTTTTGGGGTCTTTCCAGCTGCTGCAGGTGTCTGGTAAGGTGTATCCCAAAAGGGGCATTATACTCAATAATGGGTCTGATGAGGGATGAGTAAAGAGGCACGATGACCTCCCCTGATCTAGATGTGAATCCCTTCATGATTAGGTGGGCTATATAAAATGTTTTTCTAACCACTTTGGCCACGTGGTTGTCAAATGAGAGATTGCTATCAACTTGGGTCCCCAGGTCCCTAATTACTTCTTCCGTACTTAATGGATTACCACCTATGTGGTAATTTGTGGGTACTTTGTTTTTGCCAAAGGGGATGACTATACACTTTTTGGCATTTAGCTTGAGGCCATGGTTTTGGCACCAGTTGTCTGTTTCTATGAGGCCCTTTTGGAGGATGCTTGTGTCGGCTGGAGAGTCGATTATGGCACCCAGTTTGCAGTCATCTGCGAACTTGGTCAGTCACAGTCCTTCCGTGTTGGCCTGTACCTCCGAGAAATATATACCGAACAAGAGAGGTCCCAGGACTGAGCCTTGTGGGATGCCACTTGTAACTGGTTTAGAGTCTGACATGGCTCCAGCAATTCTAACCATGTGGGTTCTCTCCTTAAGCCAGTTTGCAACCCATCTAGTGACATAGGGGTTTATATTTAAGCTGGTGAGCTTATCTATAATGCCCGAGTGGGGTATTGTATCGAAGGCTTTTGCGAGGTCCAGGTAGGCTGTGTGGACCGCCTTCCCCTCGTCAATGGCCTTGGTGACTGTTTCAAAGAAATCGACCAGGTTTAAGAGGCAGGATCTGCCCTTAACAAAGCCAAACTGGGTAGGATCCAGTGTCTGTAGGTCCCCAATGTCTTTATTTATGAGGTCCATGATGATCCTTTCCATAGCTTTGCAGACCAGGCTAGTCAGGCTTATGGGGCGATAGTTTCCAGGATCCGTTGAGACGCCACCTTTGTGGAGAGGGACCACTGTTGCTGTACGCCACTCTTTGGGTACATATCCTGTAGTAAGGCAGAGATTGAACAGTAGTTTTATGTTTGGGTTTAGCTCTTCTTGGAGTTCATGTAGGATGCAACCTGGGACACCGTCTGGTCCCATTGATGCTGTGTTTTTTGCTTTGGAGAGGGCGGCTCTTACCTGAGCTTCTGAGATGTCAGGGGGGCAGCACTCTGCTGGGATAGATATTTGCTCTTTTGGTGGTGAGGGGGATGAGAAATTTGCGCTGAACCGGTCAGCTAGGATGTTGGCAATGTCTCTGGGTTCAGTGTATTTTTTGTCATTTTGGACTAATTCTGAGCATATCTGGGAATTCCCACCCAGGTTCCTAACATAACTAAAGAAAGCCTTGTGATTATCTTTAGTGTCCTGTGCGATTTTTCTCTCTAAGCTGGCCTTGGACGATTTTATGAGTGCCCGTAGTTTTTTGCTAATACTGATCAGAGATACCTTCCCTTTTTGGGATTTTGCTCTGTCATGTAGTAGCTTCCTCCTTCTATTGTATAGTTTATTTATGGCTGGGGTCCACCAGACAGGACGTCTGCCTTTGGAGGATTGGGTCTTGGTTTTATTTGGGATTGAATGATCCATGCATTCCTGAAGGTGTTCATAGAATGCATTTATAAAGGATTCTGCGGTCTGGGCCATATTTTCCACAGGCCTGGGGACTTTGAAGGATTTAACCTCGGTTTTGAGGAGTGTGAAATTTGCTGTAGAGAAGTTTTTCACTGTGGTTTTCTGGGCAGGGGGTGGGGTCGGGATGTGAATATCCAGTGAGATTAGTTTATGGTCTGATCTTACCAGTGAGGGATACACTTCTGGTCTGGAGCATAGAGTCCCCATGTTGGTGATGATCAGGTCCAGTATGTTTTCCCCTCTTGTGGGAGTGGTGATTAGTTGTTCCATGGCGTTTGAGTTTATAAATTCCAGGAATCTTTGGGCTAGGGTGTTGGGGCTTGAGTAATGCTCCCAGTCTATGTTTGGGTAGTTGAAATCTCCCAATATGATGGTGTTTGGAAAGAGCTTTATGTTCTCCAATGTTTTCAGGAAAGCCGAGTGGGATTCCTGATTTTGAGATGGTGGTCTGTAGCATGCTATAAACTGCAAAGTAGTTTTGCCCACTGTTAGTTGCACATGGATGGACTCCGATGCTTCGTGCAACGCCACTAATCTGGAGGTGTGGGTATCCTTGATAAAAAAGGATACTCCTCCTCCTTTTGTGGTTCGGTCCAAGTTTTGGGGCCAAAATACATGGTTTGAGGTATAACCTGGTAGTGCTGGGGTGCTCTCTGGAGCCTTTAACCAGGTTTCTGTCACTGCACATATGTCGAGGAGAGCTTCGAGTGCATGCATCTTGAGGTTTAGACTTCTGGCATTTAGCAACATTACCCTTAGTTTTTTGTTCATTGTGCTGTTTATGGAGGTGGGTTTGTCTTTTGAGCTTTGCCTAAAAAAGGCACTATGGGTGTGGCAAGAGCCTTTGCCAATATGCGAAAGCCCAGGGGTGACAGGTGCAAGCCATCCCTAGAGAAGCAGCGTGGCTTGTCGAGCATGTCATCCCAGGCTGACAGACACTGGATCCCCTTTGAATGACACCAACATTTTAGCCAATTGTTAAAATCAGTCATTTTGTCTTTGTACTGCGGCATCATTCTAGGTGAGGGTAATATGCTACTAAAGGTCAGGGTCATACCGGCCTGGGCTACATGATCAGAGAGCTCCTCTATGTCTCTTTTCATGTAGTCGAGGGAGGTACGTCTCAGGTCATTCACACCAGCATGTACTATGACTGAGTCATATTTGTACTTGCTTTGGAGTGTTCTGAGTGCTTGTATTATGTGGCGGATCCTAGCGCCCGACAGGCAGCTCACTGTGACCTTCTCTTTGTTCAGCCTGGTGAGCGGGACGTCAGTGTGTCTGACTATCGAATCACCTATTACGAGTGTATTAGGAGTGTTATTCAGCCTTAGGGGCTGAGACTGCTTGGCACACTGACTTTGTGAACTATGTGTTGCACGTGATTTGTTTTGTGGTAGCGTTTGCTTGGATGTCTGCTTTGGAGGTCTCTGCTGCTTAGCAGATTTTTATTTAGAGCCTCCGAGTATGTTTTTGTGTGTTTATGTGTTTGGTTTGCTGATGTTTTAGGACTATGTGAGACTGGATTTGTGTTGTGTGAGGTTACCTTCTCCTTTTGACTGGTTACACCAGTTCTGAGTTGAGAGAGTTCAGCCTCCAGTTTGGCTATATAGTTGCATCTCTCACATATAACTGAACCTGTTTGGAGGAGGAGAGGGTTGTCCGTGTACATGAGGCAGTTGTAACATTGCCTCAAGATTCTCAGATTCACCAGCTGGACTAGAGAGGAAACCACTGACTGCCCTTTGGACATACTAGAGTAATATAGGGAAACTCTTATCACTGAATTAGACGGGGACGAGGTGACCGTAAAAAGTGTATGAGGATGTAGTGCTTTTAGTTTATTAGTGCTAAATTGTAAAATTGCTTTTTAATGCAAGTGCTAGGCCTTAGATTGAGTATAGGATGTTTTATTTGAGAGAATAGGGCAGCTCTAAGGGAAAAAGTGAAGAGCAGACTTTATGGAGCCGGGAATAGTTTAAACTCAATTAACCACCGCTGCCCGATGGTGCACTACACATACAATCGCGCAAAGCCGCGCTAAAGCGGGTTTTTTATGCAGGGAACTTCAAAGAGCTAGAAATGGCCCAAAACGGCTAATTACTACAGATTCTTGTGCTGAGGTCACTCATTCAAGGGCAGATAGGCTGCTCAAGGCTCCCCACTCCCACTGGTGAGCAATGAAACTTCCTTTTGTCGAAGTAAGGTAATGGGCAACACAGTAACTATCCAAGAGTCCCAAATACAGCAAAGCCTGTGTGGGGGACTATTCTAGTCTAGGAAAGGCAGGAAAACAAGGATATATTTTTTTTTCAGGTAAACAGCAGGTAAATCACAGTAAACTCTATGCACAGGCTAGCGCACTTGAGTGGGCAGCCTTGACAGTTAAAAATACAACAAACAAACTAACAAGTGCAGGTAATGAGGACACAAAAATAAGCTTAGAAACAGTTAAAACAGCAGTGTAGCTCACTTTTCAGCAAGAACAGGCAGTCGCACAGGTATAGAGAGAAAAAAATACTTAAATCTGGATAGCAGTCACTCTTTTCATTTCTCCACTGCTAGCACCACTCTGCAGGACCACGAGGAGCTGTAGCTGAGTAGTATAAGTGAAAAAAACTCGCCTAGGCGGGTTTTTTATGCAGGGAACTTCAAAGAACTAGAAATGGCCCAAAACAGCCAATTACTACAGATTCTTGTGCTGAGGTCACTCCTTCAAGGGCAGATAGGCTGCTCAAGGCTCCCCACTCCCACTGGTGAGCAATGAAACTTCCTTTTGTCCAAGTAAAGTTCATAGCTTCACAGGAGGTTACTAGGGTAGTGGCCCTAGAGCTTTTACAAGCCTAACCATGTTAATCCTAAGTATCCCCCATTTGTTCTTTTTGGGTAGTTCGCAGAACAAATTTATGAACAGAGTGGCGCTGTAATCAACACCAGCTACCCCTGTCCATGAGGGACATGGGTGCCACCCCAGGGGCGAATTTGCGGTCTCCCATCCAATTATCTAGGTGGAATTTCAATAGTGTCAGTGAGGAGCTCTGTTTTACGTGAATAGAAAGTCTATTCCAGAGAAGCAGCAGTCTCTGGGAGACATATCTGTCTCTCCAGCATGTTCTGTTAATGTCACAGGCTACGTTGAGATCCCTAGAGTGACTGACTACTGTGACATTTGACTTTCGGATGTGCTGCATTTCCATTATGGCCGGGTCAGGATTGCCCTATAGGTCAGGTGCAAGTCGCCTCTCAGCAGCCTATAAGATACAGCCTGTCCACATAGATCATGTTTGGAGTCCCTGTATTTTCTTAGTGAGAAACCTCTGAGGTCTCTCCAGCTGCTGCAGGTGTCTAGTGAGGTACATGCAAAAGGATGCATTATACTCTATTACTGGTCTGATGAAGATCGAGTACAGTGGAGCTACAACATCCCTTGACCTGGATGCTATGCCCTTGCTTATGAGGTGTGCTACATAGAAAGGCTTTCCTTACCACTATGGAAACTTGGTGGTCAAAGTTCAGATTGCTGTCAACCTGTATTCCCAAGTGTCGCACCACTGGCTTGGAACTCAGGGGGTGCTGTCAATACTGTAATTTGTAAGGAATTCCATTTTGCCAAAGAGAATAATAATGCATTTTTTGCATTTAGTTTTAGACCTTGTCTTTGGAACCAGTCATTTGTTTGTGTTAGCCCTTCTTTTAATATGTTGACATAATTAGGGGACTCAATGATTCCTCCCTGTTTGCAATCATCAGCAAAATTGGTGAGCCAGAGGCAGTCTACTTTGGCCTTGACTTCTGAGAAATAGATACCAAACAGTAAGGGGCCCATCACAGACCCCTGTGGTACTCCACTGGTGATGGGCTACTGGTGGAGGTAGAGTCACCATTTCTGACAGAGTGTGTTCTGTCGGTGAGCTAACTGGCAACCCATCTATTCATGTAAGGGTTAATCCCCAGCTGAGAGAGTTTCTCAATGATGCCAAAGTGGGGGATTGTGTCAAAAGCCTCAACACGGTTGACATAGTCTGTGTGAACTGACTTACCTTCATCCATGACTTTGGTGACATTCTCAAAGAGGTCTACCAGGTTTAATAATCATGATCTTCCCTTAACAGACAAACTGGGTTGGGTCCAGAATCTGGAGGTCGCCTATGTCTTTGTTGATAAGATCCATAATAATTCTTTCCATGGCTTTGCAGATGAAGCTAGTTAGACTTATGGGTCTGTAGTTCCAAGGGTCAGTTGATGGCCCCCTTTGTAGAGGGGAATTACCATTGCTGTTCTTCATTCTGCAGGAACATAGCCAGTTCTTAAGCAAGATTAAAGAGAATGCCAAGTGGGTCTGCTAGGTCTTGTTTTAGATTTAGTAAACAACCTGGGATATTATTTGGCCCCACTGAGGCTGTTTTTGGCCTTGGCAAGATGACCTGTTCTCTAGAGATAGTAAGCAGAGGACTGGTGTCAGGTATGTTTTGGGATATGATAGGTGGGGATAGGGGGGGGTGACATTTGTGCTGAATCTATCAGCTAGCAGGTTGGTGATATCTTCCCGTGTAGTATGAGTGATCTCATCTACAACCGATTTAGCACATAGCTGGGCATTCCCTTTTAGACTTTAGATGTAGTTAAAGAATGCCTTATGATTATCCTTGGCCAGGGATGCAACTTTAGTTTCATAATTTGCTTTATAAGACTACAAGATTTCTGATTTTCTTGTTTAGGCTTAGGAGGGAATTCTTCCTCTGCAGAGTAACATTCTTGCCTTTCTTTTGGACATTTTCTTCCTCCTGTTATATAATCTTTTTATACTTGAAGTCCACCATGGTTGCTTGTTTTTATGGGAAGACCTGGTTTTGATCCAGTCAGAAAAAGTAGTTTGTGCAGTGGCTTAAATGCTTGTACAGGGCATTTGCATACACTTCTGCATAGTAATCACTGATGTCTGCAATTGCATGTGGTATGAACCTTTTTATACCATTGTTTAGTAGGCTGTATTTAACTTTGGTAAAGTTTTTTATAACCTTTCTTCCTGTGAGGGTGTCAGTTCCAATAGTTACTTCAAACATGATTACTTTGTGGACTGAACTAACCAGAGAGGGCATCACGCATGGGGAAGTATAGTAACCTCCCCCACCCCATGCTGGTGAATACTATGTCCAGAACAAAAAAAATACTAGTGGGGGTGCAGACTATTTGTTTCAGAGCATTTGTGTTAACAAACTCCAGGAAACACTATGCAAGTGTGTTTTTGCTTATCTATGTCTCCCAGTCTATGGAAGGATAGTTGAAATCTCCCATGACTAAGGTGTTGGGCTGTATGGCGAGGGATTCCAGTAAATCAAGGTAGGTGGTGTGCCTGTCCTGGTTCATGGTGGGGGACCTACAGGTAGCAATGATGTGGTATGGTACTTTTCCAGTAGTTAATTGGACATGGAGTAGTTTGAGAGAGTCATGTTGTTTGACCAGTCTCAGAGTGTATTTGGTTTTAATGAAGATGGATACACCTCCACCTTTGGTTCCTTCACACTCATTTTGAGGTCTGAATGTGTAGAAGGTATTGTGGCCTTGCATGGCTGGGGTGCTCTCAGCAACCTTGAACCATATCTCGATAACTGCGCAGACGTCTGCATCCTCCAAGGTGAGGAGTACTTCCAAGGAGTTCAGTTTCATGTTTAAACTCCTAGCATTAAGTACCATGACCCTGAGTTTGTCTCAATTAGATTTATTTATGTTGGAAAATCTGTTGTTTTGACATTGCCTAAAAAGGCACTATGGAGGACACAAGGGCCTTTGCCAGTATCCAAAAGCCTAGGGGGGACAGCTGCAGACCATCTCTAGCAAAGCAGTGAGGTCTATCTACCATATCCTCCCAGGCTAACAGATACGGGATCTCCCTGGAATGACATGAAACACTTACCCAATTGTTGAAGTCAATCATTTTTTGTTTACACTGTGGCATCATCCTGGGTGAGGGAAGGATACTGTTTATGGCTAGGGACATATATGTCTTGGACACATAATCAGAGACTTCCGTCATGTCTCTCTTCATATAGTCCAGAGAGGTATGACTCAGGTCATTCACTCCAACATGGACTATGACAGAGTCATAACAGTGCTTCTTGTTGAGTGACCTGAGTGCATGCATGATCTGATGGATCCTGGCACCTGACAGGCAGCTGACCATGACCTCACTGTCCAGTCTGATGAGGGGGACATCTGTGTGTCTCGCTATGGAGACACTTATAACCAAGACATTTGATGTGTTTTGACTTAGGGGCTTATTTCTTGAGACACGGGTGTATGTGGCGATATGTGTACTGGTTTCTTTTTGCTCAGTGGTGAGTGTGGGCAGTGTGCATTTTGGAGGTCTCTGTTCTTTTGGTAGGCTTTTAGTGAGTACCTCCACATATGCGAGTTTCTGTGTCGTGACACTATTTTGTGTGAGAGATGAGGTTTGCGTGAGAGGTGAAGCATGTGTGCTGACA